>NC_134344.1:786326-926326 GCF_964195595.1 Calonectris borealis | reverse complement strand
CAGCGTGCCCAGGTGGCCAAGAAGGCCAACGGCACCCTGGCCTGTATCAGAAGTTGTGTGGCCAGCAGGAGCAGGGAGGTGGTCGTGCCCCTGCACTGGGCACTGGTGAGGCCGCACCTCGAATCCTGTGTTCAGTTCTGGGCCCCTCACCACAAGAAGGACATGGAGGTGCTGGAGCGTGTCCAGAGAAGGGCAACGAAGCTGGTGAAGGGCCTGGAGCACAAGTCTGATGGGGAGCGGCTGAGGGAACTAGAATAAGATGAGAAGAAATGGCCTCAAGTTGTGCCAGATGAGGTTTAGATTGGATATTGGGAAAAACTTCTTCACCCAAAGGGTTGTCAAGCCTTGGAACAGGCTGCCCAGGGAAGTGGTGGAGTCCCCATCCCTGGAGGTGTTTAGAAGACGTGTGGATGTGGCGCTTAGGGACATGGTGGGCTTGGCAGTGCTGGGTTAAGGGTTGGACTCGTTGATCTTAAAAGTCTTTTCCAACCTAAATGATTCTAGGATCCTCGCTCATCCTTCTTTGGCAAATCAGCCAGATTTTTGTGTGTTTCTCTTGGGGAAAATAAAAAATACTTCTCTCTCATTTCTCTCGCTACACAGCTCTTGTCCCGACCTTGATTCACCCCAGCTCCTGAACAATTTTTATTTCTAGAGTTACACACAGCCGGAGTTGCTTATTCACTGTTGCTATTAATAATTTTTTTTTTTTTTCCATGGGGACCGAGCCAAGATCAGCACAGGAGAGGTGACAGCCCACAAGAGAAAGATCTGGAGCGTTTCTGTGTATCCACAGCTCTTGTGCAATGGGAAATGCTGAATTTACGTCACTCTGCACAAACCGTGAGATTTATGTAAAAGCGGAGGCCCGGGGAGGCTGTGTGCAGCAATCGCCTCTTCTTTGTGTGGTTTGGGAGGGTAACGAAAGATATTAGCAGGGAAGGGTTGATTTACAAGCAACAGGGAAACTCAGACGCCTGAGCAAAAAGATCCTGAAACCTGAGGTTTTTTTCTCCCCCGCCGTGAGTTTTCCCAGTGAGCTGCTGAGAGCGCTGCGGCTGGAATGGGACTTCAAAAAGCTGCGGAAGGAAGGGAAAAATAATTAATTAAAATAGTTCAAATGGTTATTTTAAAAATTATTATTTAGAAAGAAAGAAACAAACAAAAAAAACCCACCACCAACCAGGGAAAATAGAGGAGAAGGGGGAAAAATAAGGTTTGGGCTCGTCCGGGATTTGAACCCGGGACCTCTCGCACCCAAAGCGAGAATCATACCCCTAGACCAACGAGCCGCGCTGGGGATCCGCTTCCCCGTGCGGGTGTCGGTGCTCGGAGCGGATCCGCCCCGGTCCCGGTCCCGGTCCCGGTCCCTCCCCGGTCCCTGCGTGGAGAACAACGATGGTGCTTTTTGGGAGAAAAAAAGCAAAGGAAAGGGCTGAGGCCCCAGCGAGATTTGAACTCGCGACCCCTGGTTTACAAGACCAGTGCTCTAACCCCTGAGCTATGGAGCCGGCACGGCAAAAAAACCCCTTCGCAGAGGTGTCCAGGGGGGAACCCCAAAACTGGCTGCATCGCCCCAAATCTTCGTCACCCCCCAAAACCCGTCCGAGGCACCAGCCTGGGCCAGCTGCGCTAAACACAACGACAAACAGCAGCAGCAAGGAGCGTGGCACGGCCAGAAGCCTCCGGTGCATCGTACACCCCTATAACACCAAAAGTTGGGGTTCAGCCCCTACGCTGAACCACTCCGAGAGTCGGGGTTCAGCCCTTAGCACCTCCGGCATCTTTTTTTTTTTTTTTTTTTTTTTTTGCAGGAGGTTTGGCCAAAGTACAGGCGGCGAGGAAAGCTCCGCGTTGCTGCCGGAATAACCGTGATGTCCGTTTCTCCCCTCTAAGGTTGTTTAAAGGCGAATGTTGGCTCAGTCTTTGTCTTCAGCTTTTTATTGCAGCCCTGATTTGAGGAATATGCAAATGTTGGGCTTGTGCTTAACATAAACAGATGTGGGGAAAAAAAAACCCGCCCCAATATATATATATATATGCCTTCCTCCCAATATATATATCTGCTTTCACTTAAATTCTTTCTTTAGACTTAAATTCTGAGCAGGACAATCCTACAAACCACAATCCTGGTGTTCTCCAGCCTGTTAGCAGTTGGGAATAATAAACAGGAGAAGGTAAGCGCAGGTAGCACCTTCACATTTTATTTCCAGCATGTGGGCTAGGAACAATCTGGGAGGTTTCAAATCCGCTCGGGTGATGTTTTTTGCTTCCCGGGGATTGCAGAAACAGCATTTTTCACGTACAAACCAAGCCACAACATAAGAAATACCGCGTCTCCTGCTGATGCCTTTCTTATTCTTGGGATTTTTATTTATTTATACAATTTCTACAGTGGCATAGCTTCAGCAATGGATGGAGCTTAGAAAATTCAGGTGTTTTGCTCACCTGTTCACAGCTTGACCTTTATAAGAGTTGTTGCAGCTTTAAATAATGTGGATTTAAAGCCAAACTTATTTAAAAAAAAAAAAAAAGTAGACTCTCAGGGTAGGAAACAACCCACCAGCTGAAAACGGAGATGTTCATGCCTAAACCCAGTCACCCCCAGCTCTTTTTACGACTAATGGCACCTTAAATTCACCCGATCCTGCGTTAAAACATCTCACAGGAGATGGGTTGTGCTTCATCTCCAGCAGCCAAATTTCCGTTATGTGGGACAGAGCGAAAGGCTCAGCTGCGCACAGAGAAAACCTTCAAGGATGCATGGGAAGCTACACCTGTAAACCCGGGGAAAAAAACACACCTCTCCACCGCGTCAGCAAGGTACAGATGTTTTCTGATGGATTCACGCCGTTTCTGGTCCGTTTGGGTTTTGATGTCACCTTTTGCACAAGCCAGGCCTCTTTCTAAGGCGGCCTTTGATAGACCGCGCATCTTCACAACCAAGGGCAGAAGCTGGTGGAAGCGATTGAAGGCGTTTAGGGCAACCACCCATCTGCGTGCCCTAGGAGTACAGCGTTTTCATTTTATTCTGCTGCCGTGACATGGATTTACTGCAGAGAAGGGGTTTAAAAAACCTTAAGACGTAGGAAATGTGTTCAACCCACAATTTCTTGGCATTGGAGTTGACCAGGGTTTTGCCAGTAGGTTTGAGCACGTATGAAGATCAGCTGTGCACAGCAATGTCTTTTTCTCATCTGAGAACTGGCCAGGAAATGTTGTTCTTCATTAAAAAAAGCTTTCCCCCTCCCCCCTATTTCCTGAAGAGGTTTAACAGGTTTTCTAGAAAAGGTTAAAAGGCCAACCAACAACACCCAAAACCAGAAACCATATTTTTCATCACTTCAGACAATAATACACTTCTTATTTTTTAAAGGCTGCTTTGTTTTGGCAAAAGCAACAGTGAACAAAGCAAGCCGCGTGTTAAACATTTGCTGCCTTGGCAGAGAGTGAGGATTTCCAGAAAAGGAAAACAGAAGACAAAGGTAAAGGGGCGATTTTGCTGAGAACTGAGCAGTAAAGAGAGTCTCAGGAAATCTAAGATTCAGCACCCGAAGTCTACGTGACTACGGGCAAAGCAGCACAACCTTGGGGGAGTATTTTGAAGACATCTTCTACATAGAGAGGACCTCAGGAGGAGTTACACGGGAGCACCAAAATTCCGAAACATGGGCCTTGCTCACATCCAATAGGCCAAACACACCTGAGCAACATCGTTTGTTGCTTCACAAACAAACAAACAAAAAGCACCTTTCAGCCTTTCCCAGAGTAGCAGCAATACCTCCCTCCTGCCCAGAGGAGCCATGGACAGAGAACTGAAGCACAGAGCTGATGGAGAGGGCAACCAAAAGCCCACATCATCTCTTCAACCCTACTTTGACTCCAAGACAGGTCAGATCTTGGTGGCCATGTGGTTTAGACCACCTGGGACAGCTCAGCCCACCATCTCAACATCACAAAAATAGCCTTTGGAGTACAGTTATTACCCCAGATTTTAGGAGCACCAGCTGGAATAAGTAACCAGGCACCCACCCTTCACCCTGAGGACCTTTCTTCCCAGCAGGAGCAAAAGGGAAAAAGCCAGAAATTCCAGCTGAGACCCTTATAACCACTCACACAGCCCAGCACGAGGGTGTGAGCATCCTCACTGAGCATCCTGACTCACGGAAATCCAATCACTCCCCAGGAGCAGTTAATAAGCCTAATTACCTCCTCCTGAATCTCGTAGGAGTGAAGGCACCTGGGCAGGATTTCCACTTTTGGCACAGAGGTGGCGACTGCAGTTTGTTGGGAGCAACAGCATAATAAACCAATGGAAAATCCCCATTAAATTCACTTCAGGAGGAGCAAAATTTTCTAATTTGGTTTCACTTCATCAAATAGAAAGGAGCTTTGCCTATTCCGGCTTTGGATGGATGTCCAAAGTGTCCTGCTCGGTGTTACTCTCTCCACCTTTCCCACAGGACATTTATGCACTAAACATTTCATTTTTAAGTCACTGACGCTTCTAAAGGGATAGAGGGTCCACTCCAAAACTTCCCACCAGTTCTAATACTGATTCTTAGACCCACACAAGAAAAGAAAAATACCCGTCCGTGATGAGACTTGGAGCCACAAACCAACCACCAGTGGTTTCCTTCTCGCTGAAGAGGTGAGTTGGTTCAGAGACGGGTTTAAGGTGGTGACCACAACCTTCTGGGGATTGCTGATGATTTCAGTAGCTGTTCTCTGGTTCAAGCTGAAGGCCCTCCTTGAGATATTTTTTCCCTGACTACCTGGTTACCCACCTATCAGCTCTCTGCCTGCCAATGTGCCAACAAACCATGGTTGACTTGAGAGTCTCTTGTGCTCATCGCTGCTGTCCAGGTGCCATCCAGCGAAGACCATGGAGATAGGTCCTCAGCAAAGCCCGTGAGAAGTCTCAGGGGCACAGTTTGATGTAGGTAACAGTGGAACAGACCGAAAAGAGAGGGAACACCTTCTCCTGGAAGGCCACGTTGAAGGTGAAGATGTGCTGCATGTTGTCAGCGTTGTAGAAGGAGACTTCTTCCCCTTCGTAATCCAGGTACACCCTGACCTTATTGAGTTTCTGGCTGAGGCACAGCGGGGTGCGTTGGGGAGAGGTGACCGCCCAGTAGCGACCTCCATTTTGCTGAACCGCCCAGATCCCTTCTTCGGGGGAAAACTGCGTCAGACCTTTCCTCCTGATGGACTCCTTGGCCACCCCAAAGGCCCAACCGTCCGAGGCCCCCACCTCCACTTCCCAGTAATGTCTTCCCGACTTGAAGCCCGTGGTAGCCAGCACCCGAGAGTTCGTGTCGAATCTCTTGGGGTTGTCGGGCAGTTC
This sequence comes from Calonectris borealis, assembly GCF_964195595.1. NCBI lineage: Eukaryota > Metazoa > Chordata > Aves > Procellariiformes > Procellariidae > Calonectris > Calonectris borealis. Next base: position 920,979 of record NC_134344.1, on the reverse strand, counting down.
CTGTTTCCTACAGCCCATCCTCACGCTCTTGAGGTCTGCAGAGAGGATGAGGAGGTGGTTTGCCGAATCGGGGTCCAGGGTCAGGTCCTCTGTTGATGACAGCAGTGACAGTAAATCAATAAGAAATTTAACAACTAAAAGCCCAAGCTGGGGATAGTTTTATCAGTTGCTGAACCACACCCCAGCCTCCATAACCACATCCCAGCCTCCATAACCACATCCCAACCTCAATAACCACATCCCAACCTCAATAACCACATCCCAACCTCAATAACCACATCCCAGCCTCTTCAGCTGCCTGGACGGTCTGTGGTGAAGGAAAGCCAAGTTCAGACGTTGGCTTGGCTTTGAGGTGCTTGAGATGCCTCCTCTCACCATTGACTCTGCAGGAAGCCTGGAGGCTTGGGGCTAATTTTAAGAGGAGTAATTTTAGACTTTATGTTACTTCTCTCTACGAGTACACCAGCTCAAGCCACATGTGTGAGAAATTTGGAGGTGGGTGAGGAAGGTCCCAGTTAAAGATATGCGATGAGAATCCACCTCAGCTTTATCACATCCCCACCAGCTGAGGGTGAAGAAAAACAAGGCAAAGCAAATCATGGTAAATGAGGACCAAGATCTGGTTCGAGATGTCCTAGAGGGAGATCTACAACTGCGTTGTAGTCTTTGGCTCTTTGATCAGTTCATGATCCTTCAGCAATGCCGCCAGGCAGCACCCCTCAAACACCGACCAGGGGGGACTCATCTGCCCTCCCACACTGACACCCCAACTCCCTTCACGGGAGGGCAAAACTCATGCTGCTGCTGCTAAGAAATGGGGTAACAACAGCATAAGGACGTTAGGAGCAAAGAACACAATAAAACCACATGCAAATGATTAGCAATTACATACAGTAAAAATGGACCTTAGATCGAGACTTTTTTCCCCAAATAAATTGATAATTTTCATTTCTTGTTTTTGTTTCTGGCTCATCTAACGTACAACACACAAGATGGGGTATGCACGCCCCTCAGATCATAAATTGCTCAGTATCTGTCCCCAAACTATCCCATGATGACAAGTCCTCATGGAAAGCCATGACCTAAGGGCATCTTTACACAGCAGATCACATCTGGACAACCCAGAAGAAACATGCATGTAGATGAAGTTTGATACTAACATCTTCTCCCCTTCCAAAATCAGGCTCAAAGGAAACAGCGAGCACGTTAGTGACCTCAAATTGTGGTTGTAGTCAGCAAAGTTGCCACGAATGAATGAGACCCTTTGGGGGAATCTAAGACGGGGGAATCTAGGAGCTGAAACGTGTCAGATGCCGCCCCAGAGTTTATTTAGCTAAAGGTCTTTATGCTCTTTCGAAGTCCATAGATTTGGACCTGAAAATTGCAAATGAAGTCCAAAAAGACCCATGATGGGACTGAAAGCTTCATGGTGTTTCACAGGGGTCGGAAAAGTGATAGCAACCACAAAAGCTCTTGGAAAAGATGAACTAAGGCTGTCAGAGGAGTGAGATTCAACAACTGCTATGAGGTTTTGGCTGGTCCCTTCTTCACCCCTTGATCCCCCAGCTCTCTGCAGCATAAGCTGTGGCCCAATCTGCTTTCAGAGGGTTTGCTGGTGTAATGCACCAGCCGAGTTATACCTCTACACATGCACACACACCACCGCGGACATGCAGTGAGGGTCGTTTTGCCATTTTGCTTTTAAATGGTGGTCATCAGCCTTTCTTCTTTTGCTTTGCCCGAGCCCTCGGCATTTTCCAGAGATATCTGGGGATGTTTGTGAGCAGAGTCTGGCCCCTCTAAGCTGGATGGTCTTTGGAAAGGATCCAACCCATGGCTTGTCCTCCTCTGCCTTCCCCAAGGGGTTTGCAAACCCCATGCTGAAGACCACCACCTTAAAAGCAAGAATAAGCCTTCTCTTCGAAAAGAGGGGGTAACTCTGGCTGCTCTGGGCATGGGTATGCAACCTTCACCCCAAGGGAGCTGGAGGATTGGGGTAGATTTTAACAGCATCTCCCCATGCCCCGCACCCACCACAGTGCAAAGTCAGAGGGATCAGGCTGGTGACAGAACCACTGCGGGGCCCATCGTTGTGCTTTCGGGGCTCATTGGCATTCCCCTGTCCTCACCGCCGCTGGTGAAGCAAAGCAGAAGCTCGTCCAGCATTGAAAGAGTCAATCTGGGCCAACCCAGCTGGTTTTGTCGGTTGCAAATTCATGACCTCTCAGGTGAACTCGCTCCTTCGCCAACCCCAGAGAGTTGGCGAGCAAGTCTTCTCCATCACAGCGCGATTTGAAAGCAACCGCCTGCCCACAGCCACGACTTCAACAGCTTTCCGCAGAATTTAAGTCATCTCAGTTTGCACTGGAGCAGATTACGGAGCGCTCACACCCTCCCTCCCAAACCCTGGTGGAAATGGGAGCCCAATCACAGAGCAAATCTGGCAGACTTAAAGCAGGTTGTGGCTTTAAAGGGTATGAATGCATTTTGGGTTCAAATATCTGTTCTTTCTGTTCCGCACTGTAGTTTTGTTAAGTGTAAACAGGCAGAAAGGACCTAGTTTAGCTGTCAGATCCCCGGCGTCAGCTAGAAAAATCGTCTTTTGACTCTCGAACTGAGCAGGCTGGATCTGGAAATCATCAAGAGAGAAGAAATTAAAAAAAAAAAAAGAAATCTAGAGTGCCTTTTTTCTTTTTCTCCCCCTCTCTTTGGCTTTGCAAAACCAGCTTTGCAAATCACAACCACAATTTAAAGTCTTTGCTCCAGGGCGCTACGTCTTAAGTATTTTCCTTTTACCTTTTTCACCTCTTCCCAGTTCATCTCGCAGGTTTTCTGAAAAGAAGAGACAGCCGAGTAAATGGCAACACCGAGAGAGCCAGAGGGAACCACAAAATCTCCTTTACGGGGACGTTTACACCCACACCACGTTGCCGGCCGACGTGGGACTCGACAGGCAGCAAGAGCTGAGGATGGAGCAATGCCAGCTCCCACCAGCTTGTGCAATGGGGACAAGCAAGAGGAGAAATCCCTGCTAAACAGTTTTTAATTTTTATCAAAAAAAGCTTTTTTTTTAAAAAAAAAAAGCTTCTCGACATCAAGAGAATGCAGGTTTATTTAAACCTTATTTATCGTGCCCTGCCATATTTGGTTCTCCTCGTTGTATTATGAGTTTCAAACTTTTAGTATAATACTTTAAGCCTATTATTGCTCCAGGATATAGTTTGCATTTAGGGATTTTCTCTTCCAGATCTGCTTTCTGGTGCTTGCTTCCTTTCCAAATCCCTCAGCACCATCTCGTGGCTTTGCTGCATTGCTGCAAGGGGTTGGTTTTTAAATGCAAAGCTTGGCTATCCCGGCCTCAAATTATTCGAGATGTGAAAATTGCAGGCTTTATTGCACTAAAATCGATGTGCCAGGATCAGCTTTTTCCCTCTTTAAAAGAAATCCTGCACCTCCTTCACTGGCAGCCTGGCAGGGTGAGTCTCCTCCTGTTCGTGCGCATCTCCAGAAGTCCTTTCCAACAGAATTTATTCTCCTATTTCGGTACCGCTGGCCAGGCATGTGCTAAGGGACCTCGAGACATCCGCAGCATCCCCAGCACTCCTCATCCCTTTTCCCCGACGCCTGCTAAAGGCCAGGCCTATTTTAAACCCCCCCTCCCCGGTTTCGTTTTCACGTACCTCTGAATTTTTTTAAGACTTTCTCAAGGACGACGGTCTTAAGGGAGAAATTGCAGATGTGCATTTTCATATCTGTGCACACCGGCACAGGCTTCTGGCACTTCACGTCGTCACTTCTGCAGAGAAAAAAGTCAAAACAATAAGAAAATCATTGCTATTCCCCCTCTTTCTTTTTCATTTGCGGTTGGCAGCGTGCAACGCTCCCATCCCACCCCACCGGCAGTCTGTCCGAGTGCTCAGCGTTACGCTGCGAGGATCGCACATGGATTTCAACCTGCCTGGGCTGAGGACACCAGGATTTACATGGCAAAACCCCCTCGGCTGGTTGCTGGAGAGGGTGTCTCTGCTGGGTTACCCCCCCTCAGCTGCTCCTGCTGCAGCTTAAATTTCATTTTTGGTGCTTAAGTGGTGCTTAATCCACTGCCCTGGGTGAATTGCATGTCAGGCAAAGAAGATGACTTGGGGTTTCTGGTCTCACTTGACCTTTGAAGAAACTGCCTGGTAGGAAAAGACTTTGTGATAACTCTAAGTTTTCCAAGAAACTGGAAGACACCCAGGGCTTGCACCGAGTAGGAGGCAATCTCCGTCTACCCCGGTGCCTCCCTGGGCATCTGGATTGCAAACACTGACCTTTAAACAGTGCTGGTGGGGGAAAAAAGCGTGAAAGAAGGGGAGAAGCAGCGCTCCGTACCTGCTTATGGTGCTCATTACATCCTAGAAAGGAAAAAGAGAGACCGAGTGAAATCCCTGTGCAACGTGTGCTACCTCTTCCCTTCTCAGACAGCATGAGAGCAATTCCCCTTCGTCTAACCCAACCAGGACGTCCATCCCTTACGGCTGCAACAAGCAGGCATGGATCCATGCCTCAAATGTTTGCTTTCAGCTTTGGAAGGCCACAGTTCCACCAAATCCCACCCAAGCGTCTGCAGCAACTAAAGACCCAGCTGCTTCTGGGGGGAACCATTATGCCCATAGAGTCATGGTGTGGTTTAGGTTGGAAGGTGTCTTTGGGAGTCTCTCATCCGACCCATGCCAGCTTGCCCAGGGCCTTGTCCAGGTGAGTTGGGATTATCTTCTAGGGTGGTGACTACAAAACCCCCTCTGTTTCCTATTCCAGTAGGAATTGTTGTTGTGAACCCAGGTGTAGGCATCTGGCAGCCTTTGAGAAGCTCTTAGGGTCTTTCTGCTGGTCTCCCACTTCTGAGAAGGTCCTGTCAACCTGTCCCATATGAAGTCTTGAGATACAGAAGGACACCTGCAAGTATCCACCTGCCTAAGAGCCAAAGGGACATCATCTGCCGTAACTTGGCCACCTAGAAAGCTGGCATTAAACTTGCACCTCTACGTCTCCATGATATCTGGACTTCCATGGTCACCAAGAAGAGTTTAGGGTGCCACCAAGGGGTGATTCATCCCACCCCGGGATGGATATTCCGACAGTGGAAATGGTTTGCCCTCAGGAAGGGTGAATTATGGAGGTAAATTACAGGTTAAAATACCCTCAATAACTAGTTGCTTCATGACGAAAATTCACTGAGATGAAACCCATGCTTGGTCCAGTCCATGCCTCTATTTGTCCTTTCCGATACTTTTAAAATAATATAAAGGAGGGCATAAACCATGGCGAGTACGTTGGATGGGATTCAAAAGCAAAACAAAGCCATACCCATCTCCCAGGGAATGGAAAAGGACTCTGGAGCTGGCTAAAGATTTCCAGGGTGGCCTTTTAAAAAAATATCTCCTATTATTACAGGGTCATTTGTGCGTGCGTTGGTGAGGGCTGGGCAAAGACCACGTGAAATGAGTTTTCACCCATAGCCAAGTCCTGAGACCATCTGCAAATATTTACAGTGCCTGGGAGGGAATTTAACTCTGCAGAGCTGCGTGCACCAGAAGCTCAGTCTACTCAGTTTAATCAAAACATCGCCAATTAAAAGAAGGTCACCCGTGCGCCTTTTGCCGTTCAGTGGGGGGCTGGACTGCTGGATTTTGGGATGGGCAGCTGGGGCGAGCTTCATCTGCGACGGCGATTTTGGGTAACAGAGAGGGCTGGATTGGCTCCAGCTTCTTTCTTTGCGATGCAATCAATACCTGGACTCCATCTGCTCTCTCCCTCATACTTTCCAGCTTGGTTAATAGTTCATTTTGACTTGAAAACCCAGCTCTGCTTTCAGGTCCCGGCCAACCTTCTGCAGCCAGGACTTCGCTGCGAAAACTGGCAAGGAGCCGTGTCCTGCTGAGCCCTGCTCCACGTGCCTCTGTACTCCACGCCATCCCGAGCCCTCACCAACGCCTTTAGGCTGGAGGAGTGGGCATCTGTGACTTGGCATGCCACAAACCTGCAGCGTTGCAAACCCATCAAGACCTGGATTTGCAAAAGGAGTTGCTTGGTTTAAGGATCTAGCCAGTACCGCTGCGGTGGCTCTTCAGGCAAGGTCTAATTCAGCTTTGAACGCCTTGAAACAGGAATTTATGGGTGCTAGAAAGGTCCAGACAAATTCATGGAAGAAAAATTTATCAGAGGCTATTAAAAATGAAGAGCACATCTCTGTTTTGGGATGTTCCTGAGCCAGAGATTGTTGCTGTGTGTTATTGCTGGCGTGGCAGAGCTCAGGGCACTCAGACCGTGCACCATCTGCTCATTAAAGGTCGGGGGGGAAAAAAGGACATTTATCCTCAAAACAGCTCTGCAGGATCCAGAAACGCATTAAAAAAGGATGAAGAAGGGTCATGACTCAGACCTGAAGGCTCATTTCATAGCAAACGTCTCACCTTGAGGAACTCAAGCATGGGCTGCTGGATTTTCTCCTCCAGCTCCGTGATGAGCTTATTGAGGAGCGTGATCTCCTTGGAGAGGTCGGTGATGTTCTCGTTCTGCCTCTTGGCGATGTTCTTCTCCATCTTCTCCAGCTGCCCCAGGAGGATGTGCTCCTGGTCATGCAGGAACTGCCGCAACCTCTCGAACTCCAAGAGCAGCTTCTGCCGCTCGTTCTCGATGGTTTTCTGGGAATGAAATGCAGCAAAAAGGGGTTTAAGCTGGTGCAATGATTTTGGGGTGGAGAGGGGCCACCTGGTGAATTTGGAGCACCTGCCAGTGTCATTGCTCCTGCTTGCTGGCTTGCTTGTGAGACTGGTGCCTTCAACCGGGGAGGGGTGAGGAGATGTTGCGTGTGTGGCGTGTCTGGACTAAGGCATTGAAAAGAGGTGGGGATGGGAGAGCAAAGGCCATGGGCCTCCACAAACAGCCGTTATCTGCATTCTCCTCCATGTGTCCCGACCTGGACCCTTGTCCCCACCACCCCAGAGCGCTGCATTGCGGGCACGCACCAAGAGCTCCTGGGTTTTCTTATCATCGTTCACTTTAAACTCCAGTAGCTCTTGCCTCTCCTTTTTCAGGAAATCCAAGCGTCCCTGGATTTTCTCCTAGGAACAAAGAAAAAAGATATTACTGGCTTTTCTTTCTTCTGCTGCGTTTGATTTCTTCTGCTGCGTTTGATTTCTTTTGCTGCATTATTCTGCCTGTGCACGCTTTGTTCTTGCAGCCGTGCAAAACCAAGCAGAATTACAAGAAAAATTCCGGGGCACTCCCACCGGGTGAACACGCTGGCTCAGCTCTGCCCACGCTCACCCCGACACCCACGTTTGCAACCCCCAAGGACCGCCACAAGCTCACATGCATGCAGCGAACGCAAAGAAAGAGGACGGAGGATGCCAGGGGAGGGGACGTGCACCGTTTTCATCGGCTGCTGCTACCACCTCCCCCGCCTTTGCTCTTGGCACAAGCAAAACTTGGCTTTAATCAATTAATATTCATCTTTGGATGCTCGCCCAGACCTAAAATAGATGCGGGCGTTTGCTCCGTCAGCTGTTACCCTACCGATAAGGTAGGTGCCCGCAGGTAGCGTTTGCAGCGCGACGCTCGCGTGGCCCAAACCCGGGGCTTTTGCAGGAACTTGGAGGGGAGAAACTCTTGGCTACCCCGTGTTCCATCCCACGCTCTCCCCAGCTGCAGAGGTGATGTGAACGCAGGAGAGGGTTTTTGCATATCTGGAGAGAAGATGGGTTTTCCAGGTCTTTGGAAAGCTAGAAAGCAGCAACCGGCTCTTTGCAGGGCGGTTGAGCACGAGGCTGAGCGTGGGAAAGCCAGGCGACCGCGCGGGGACTCGAGCGAGCACAGACGCGGCGCGACGCGTACAACCGGGAGGCAGAAGGACCTGGGGGGGGCGGGGGGGGCTTCCTCAGGGCGGACGGACAGACAGACAGGTACCTTGTATTCCTCGGATGCCTCATCGACGGGTACCACGGCGTGCGGCCGGTGCTCCCGGGACCTGTCGCACACCACGCAGATGGTTCTCCGGTCGTCCTTGCAGTAGAGTTTCAGGGCTTCCCTGTGCTTCGCGCAGAGCCCGTCCTCCTCGGCACCCTTGGCCCCACGGAGGGTGAACTGGCTGATGATCTCGGACATGTTCGCCAGCTGCCGGTTGGGTCTGAAGCTCTTCTGTTGGAAGACCTCTCGGCACTGCGGGCAAGGGAAGTCCATCTCTAGGTCCTTCCAACTCTTGATGATGCACGCCCGGCAGAAGTTGTGCCCGCACTCGATGGACACGGGGTCTTTGAAGAACTCCAGGCAGACGGAGCAAGTGGCTTCATCCTGGAGATTGCCGGGCAGAAACACCGCCGCCATGGCCTCTCTCCTGTGGGCAAGGACTGATTTCACCGGGGCTGAACGCGGAACATGAATACTTGGCATCCAGCCCCAAGTGGGCGTTGCTCTTCCAGGAACGAACCCGCTGCCCGAGGTCACTTCTGCAGTGTCTGGTTTCTTTAAACTGGTAACGAAGACCTCAACATTAGGGGACAACACGTAGGTAGAAGAAAAAGAAAGCAGGAGGGTCCTTGCCCTTTGCTCCCCCACAAATCCTGGGCTCCCTCTCTTTTTTTTTTTTTTTTTTTTTTTTTTTTTTGCAGGAGGGAGGTGGGAAAAGGGAAATCGTTTGGGATACGGCCACCAGATCTGGGTCTCGTTGCTTTTTGGCTGACCTGGTGCTAAATTCAAGATCTGAGTCCCCAGGCTTGTGTTTAAGAGCTGCTCCAGGCTCTGATCCAGGTAACCATCTAAGCTCTCGTCAAAGACCCATTTTGCCCTGCAAGCTTCAGCTGGGGACTCAGATGACTTGGTTGAGCTCCAGGGCTCAACAGGGGCCATAAAAAGCAACAGGAGAAAGGGAATACACATGGATGCAAAGTCCATATCAAGGTCTGGGGCGGGGGGGGGAGCTGTTCCCCAAATCATTAAAGATTAACCTCTGGACTGGGGTCCTGCACCTCAGAAACACTTTTTGTCTTCCAAGAACATTTTGTGCAGCTTTGCATTAAATGGGAAAGATAATTAATATACGAGGAGCTTCCTTGGCTGGGGTTTGTCTATAAGATGGTTGTCTCCACCTAAGCAGCTCACCAAAGCTCTTGTTATGGAGAGCGGAGATAAAAGCGAGTGACAGTCATCTAGTTACTGGGAGGGGGGGTGGCATGACCATCAGCAGAGAAATCACTCTGGAGAGTGATTCATCTTCTCCTAATGAGGACTTGAAAACAGATCAAGTGATCCCATCCATAAACGTTGGTTTCAAAGTCAGCCCAGCTGATCTGACATCTCCACATCGAGATCTTTTCCCTTGGAGACATCTGGAGCTAAGAGGAGACGAACCCCAACCCCAGAGGTTGTACGGGAGGAGTTACATCAGCAAAACTAATCTTGGTGTCCTGATGCCAGGGGTTTGCGAAGGGTTTCTGAGTTGTCCTAGGGGTTGTGTTCATCCTGACACCTCTGCAGTGGGTGAAGAACACTGAGGAGGGGTATCCATCCTCCACTTGAACCTCCCTTGTAACTTTAAAGCTTTTCTGGCACTTGCGTTTTCTAGCATCTGCTAAACAGGGGCATCAGTCTTCAGGCGTGCATTTACTGCTAATCCAGACTTGCTCATTTGGGTCTAGAAATGAGCTTTTTCAGGTCAGTTTAAATACAATTCTGGGCTTGGAAAGGAATCCATCATCTTCTCCCAGGAAAATAAAATCTCAATACCAGTGCTCGCTACGACCCACATTAGTTTGTGATCGGAAAAAACACGGAACAAATGACTCAGGCAAATAGCAGAATATATATATATATATTTATATGTATATATTCACACACAGACTCATATATAGGTGCATGTATATGTAGACACATATATCCCTATATATGCAATATATATCCATTTATATGTACGCAGTTCCCTACGGAAAAGGAATTTTTCTGCAGACCACCATTTCCACCGCTGTGCAATATTTATCTACCCACCCCTGCCCATATACATCGACATATATTTATACACACACCCCACTCCCCGTGGAAGGGAAATTGCTTTCTCTTCCACTTTCCATTTCTCTTGATCTGTAAATAAACACAAACTATATATTTTTCCTATGTTGTGCATATATTTTTCATCGCGCCTCTGCAGAAAGGAAGAGGTGATGGCCTATGAGCCGGAGAGAAATCCACACGTTATCCAGAGGCGCATAAATAGCAAAGGGAAAAAAAAAAAAAAAAGCGAGTGAAACGCCTCGACAGAAACAAGGGGCAGCCCAGTGGGAAAAGCAGGAGAACAAGGTGGGTATAGGGAAAATAAAAAAGAAAAAGGACAGACGACCTCTGGACAGACGGACAAGCGCAACCCACCGCCCTCCCCATGCCCCCGCGTACCTCGGAGCAGAGGCGTAGGAAAGGGGCATCCTCCCGAATCGCCCGACCTTTTGCATGGGGAGGGTGTTAGCGGGGGGCAGGTGGGGGGGGTGCCTGGTGGCCGAGGGCTCCCAGCGGGAAGTGGCCCCCGGCAGTCGCTCCACCACGCTCTGACGAAGGAAACCAGCCCGAGCCCTGGATGCCTCTGACATTTCGGTGCCGTTCAAGCTCCTGCTCCTTCCCAGCCCTCGGTTGCCCCATTTGTCCCCTCTGTCACCCCCCACCCCGTCTCACTTACCATTCCTTCCCCTCCCCCATTGCATCTATCCTGGGCACCCACCGATCTCCTTCCCTCCTCCTCCTCCCCAGCCGCTCTGGCTCTGCTCTCCTTCTCTGTGCCAAAGCCCTTTTCCCTGCCCAGAGCCAGGATCACATTTCCAGCACCTCCCTCCACCTGTCTCCCAGCCCAGACCTTCTCCCCGGGGTCTCTGCAGCCCTTTAACCCTCTCCAATGACCCGTCTTTCCCTCCAGAAGAGCAGGAAGGAGTGAAGTTTTTCATCCCTCCTCCGAAGCCATCCATGAATGATTCATCTCCCAGCTCATATTTGGGGCAGCGTCATGCAAAAAAGGGCAGAAACATCTCCTGCAGGATATCTCCCACCTACCATGGGTGGCTTGTTTAGGTAAGGAGATGGTGGGACATCCAAAACAACATGGAGGAGAGAGAAGAAAAAAAAATTCAACCCCAGTAACGTGGTTTCTTGCAGGACTGGCTTTTGGTACCAAACCATCCTGGGGTTCTTTGACGTTTTGTCCTATGTTGGGTGTTCAGACTCTTCCAGGTAGGACACGTGCGAGCAATCGCTGTCCTGCACTGGAGTTCCCCCTGCTCACCCCAAAACTGGAGCCAGCTACAGGGCTGGATGGACAGAGATTTGGGCTCAGTCTCAAGGCTGGAAGAAGTCTTCTCCAAACTTCCCATGCCAGAAACCTGTTGGAAGTTGAACCTGGCTCCACACCTATATCCACACAAGGAAGAAGTCCCTACAACCCCAAGCCACATAGAAATCTCTGCTGCCGTCAGTTTATCTGCCAAAACTCCTCAGGGGGTGATAATCAAAAGGAGCATCCCTCCCCTCTGCTGCCCGGTGCAGCGGACGGGATTTTTTTTTTTATCCTCATTAAAAAAATATGATCTGTCATTTAGCTAAATAACTTCTTGGCGCACTGAGCTCCCCAGCTACAAACGCATCAGACAAAATAAAACCCTCTTTTCCTTTTTTTTCCTCTCCCTTGTGCTGCAATAAGACAGAAAAAGTCCAAAATACCCATTTTGCTAGACCAGACAGTGACAACAGCAGAATCTCCACCTCTACACGATTCCCACATTTTATGCTCATGGTTTCTCCCTCCCGCCGTAGACGCTTTGCCCTCAGAGATATGGGTGATGCTAAAAAAAGCCCATTTATTTTAAAACTGTCTATAATGCATTGCCTTCTCCTCTTCAGGGCCTTTGGGCTGCAGGCAGCAACCAGACATGTCCTGAACTGATCGAGCTGTTCCTTCAAGTTTCATCTGAAGTCAACAGCAGAAGTCTGGTACCTCCTGAAGGACCATTTATTGTCTACGCTAGAGGGATAACTCAACTTCTGTTGACTAGTAAGGGAGTTTTGGGGTAGCACAGGTGAAATAAATACCTAATATCGATTAGATGGACATGTCCTTTATTTCACTTGGCTTCTTCGCAACCCTTGGTGCAAAGTTCCCAGCCCTGCACCGTAGGATGCAACCAGGGGAAAGCACCTTGGCTTGCCCTTGGGGTTTTAGGAGCAGGATTATGTTCAGGACCACAGGCTGCTCCCAGACCACCGGGAATGCTGAGTCTGAAGAGCTGTTAATAGGAGCGTCTGGCTGGAGAAGGAAAACAGGCACACGAGCCAAATTCAGCTGCCAGTTATAAGCCTGCGGGTTTATTGCTAGAGCTGAAACGAAATCGGGTGCATAGGGGAGCCCTGCAGACAACCATCCTCATTTAGGGTGACAGTCGTTCAAGATTGAGACCTCATCGCATTGAAATGGCTGGACCGCGTAGCCCGGATCCTGCCCCCGTGGCAAGCTAGTCTGTGGGGTCCTCATCCCACTCTTCGTTGCAGAGGTCCGTCTCGCAGCAGGAATACCGGGATGTCAGGCGGGATTCTGCATCCGATGCCCGTTCTCGGCCGCAGTTCATCGCGGAGGTGCAACCTTGCTGGTAATAGAGGGTCACCTTCCCTGCAGGGGTGGTGGGCAGAGGGGGATCATGGTTAGGAGAAAGCAGCGCTAAGCTAATAAAAATCAGCGGTGGACTTTGAAGTTACCAGGTGAGAAACCAGCCCCTTAAGTAGCACACCCAAATGAAGTCACACCTTGCTTGCTTTAATTAATAGCTAAATGAGGCACGTGCACACACAGGCAAAACTCACCTGGCTTCTTTGGGAGATAGAGTCTCTCCTTCGTCTGAAAGGGACTTTTTTTTAGCCATACATAGGGCAACCTCCACCAAGAGAAGGAATTTGGCCCCTTGCGTTAGCCCTTTCCCCCATTGCATCCTCATTCATTCCGCAAATCGGTTTGGTTTTCCAACGACAAGGACAACCCCCGCCGAACCGAAGGAAACACATGGGTTTGCCCCCCCCCCACTACCTACCCAGGGAGGTTTTAATGACGGCACATTTCTCTCTCCGCTCACAAGTCGTTTCATTCGCTCCCCGGAAACATCCGACGAAGGGGATCTTGTACTTGCAGACTTTGCATTGAAGAGCCTCAACTGCAGCAACAGAAGAGGCAATGGACTTGGGGCTCTGCAGAGCCACGAAGAGGCAATGAACTTCTGCAGAGCCATGGGGGATTTGGCTTCAAACACCCCTACGACAAGATGGGGGTAACCCCAGAGAAGACGTAGAGCCCACCAAGGAAGGGACCAAGCGTCACCTTCACTAAGAGACCTGGTAATGAGAGCCCTCATCTGTAGGGGAGAGGCAGATGATGCCCATGGACACTTCTTGGCAGAGCTTTGCAGACAGACCTTGGGTGAACAAACCAAATTAGAGACCCACGGAGAACAAATGTGGATGTGGGCTCTGGGGTGGGGTTCATCCACAGCAAGACCATCACAACAGCTCCCTGGGGCAGAGCAGGTGCACATCTAACCCAGGATCCAGCAACCTACAGCTGAAGCTCCTGGCCTAGAGGAGCTTCTCTTTGGATCCAATAGCTTCCCCGGGAAAAAGTCGTTTTCTTTCAAGTAACGATGAAAACAGTTGCAGAGATTTCCCTCCACCGACTGTAGACCCAGAGCAGAGGACACCCAGCTCAGATGGCAGCAACAACACTGCAGACACCACGAGCTTGGCAAGACACATCCAACCACCACCAGATATTCCCCTGCCCTTTATTAAATCCCACTAATAAAGTGGGATTTTAATAAATAAATCCCATTAAAGCCCAAATTTATTTAACTGTGACCCTCCACTTACCGACTCCGATGCACAGGACAAGGGCCAGCCCCACGAAGAGCAGCTTCATCTTGGGAAAGGGGACAGATCCTGACCTCCCAGCCGCACCTCAGCCCAGCACAGGGTTACCTATGAATGAGAACGGCTCAGGTGGTTTATTAATCCCTGTAACGAGTTTCCTCAGTCATCAGCCTTCTAGCAGGGGAAAAAGCAATCGGGCAAAAACCTCACAGTACAGATGCTTGTGATGTCCCTTTTGGGGCAAAACAAGTAGAGAAACTTGAAGAACATTGTTAGACAATCCTCCAGCACCTTAAAAAGCTGGAATACGGGCAATTCCACCTTTCTGCTCCATTAATTTTAACAGCCATGCTTTCATGGCAGAACTCTCCCGAGTGAATAAAATGATCTATGAGAAAAAAAAACCCCACATTTCTTTATTTCCTAAGATGCTTCCACCTCTTGCTTAGACGTAGCACCGGCAATTGTCTGTACCCAGAAGCAGGCAGGTTTGGGCAAATAAAGAGGAAAAAAAAAAAAACAAACCTTGAACGCCCAACGTGGGGCTCGAACCCACGACCCTGAGATTAAGAGTCTCATGCTCTACCGACTGAGCTAGCCGGGCTGCCAAAATCCTCTATTTCCACTATTTTTCCCTCATCGAAAGTATAAATTTGATGCTGATTTAGAAAAACGCCCAGTTTTATGAGGATAAAAATAGGGGTATTCAAATCAGTGGAAGCTCTTCCCTGGGAGACTTAAGAGGGTGCGTTGGGATGGTGTCAGCGGACACGAAACGCGGAGGGAAGACACCAGAAAAGTCCCAAAGCAAAACCCCAAGAGAGGGTCCCTTACCAGACTCTGCTTTCCCCTCCGAGGTCCCAGCATCCACCGGCCACGCGTCCCCGCTGCCTTTATTCCTCTCCTGCGCTTGGGCTGACCCAGGACCTGAACGACCTCGGAGTCCGCGAGGGATATTGTTTGGTGGGAACAATGCTTCTGCGTGCACCTGGGCAAACACGGCTCCGCACCGAGCCCCGGCAGATCTTCCAGGGCATGGAGTCATTCATTACACGGGTGAGTCTACAGGCTCTCAGGTCCTTTAACCATCCTTTGTGCAGAGAAACCCCCCCAGCTCCCAACTTTGAAGTCAACCCGGGGTTAACTCTGCAGGAAAGACCCAAACAGGCAGATTTTATGGACCTATGAGTAAGCCCGTAGCCCTTCTCTGCTTGTGGAGGCGACACCTTCACAAGTCCCCTTTTGAGACCAGCTAATTTGGGGTTTCCTCCACAAATAGCACCAAGAACAGGGGTAGAAGGGTGTGCCTCACCCCATTTGGGGGTCCTGCTAAAAATCAATGCTCCCTCCTCCCTTCTCTGCCCCCCTCCCTGTTCAGCATCGTGTTTAATCACCCTGATTAACAAGTTGAGCCTCAGACCGGGAAAGCACTACACCGCGCTTCTCTCCAGAGTTTGTACCAGGACATGTTTGGTCCCATGCAAGGACCCAACCCTCTGGGAACTTGCTCTTTGTTTCTGGCTGCCTGGAGGAGTTGAGCTTGGCTCCACGCTTGAGAAAGCGTGGGTACCATCTGTATTTGTGCTGCCAGCACAAAACCAGCTGCACAAACATTGTGTTGGGTTGGTACGGGTGAAGCCAAAGGACTTGGAACTAACTCGAAGCAGGTAGGTAGGTTTCTTGGAATCATGTCCTAATTAAACATGTCATTCCTTAAGGCCATAACCATGCAGCTTAAACCCTCCAGAAAAGCGATCTGACTGTGGACACCAGCCTCCACGCTCTGTTACGAGCCATATTTTCTCAAGCACGTGTGGTCGATGAGTTGTGTTGGTTCTTGGAGCACTTCTTGTAGCATTAAGCAAGCGTCCACCCATGGGGGTTGTCAACTGGCTTTCAGCTCCCTGTGTCCCATCAAGGCCACGGCACAAGCTGGTTTGCTCCATACGGAGTAATGGATTGCAGCTTTGCCATCCATCTATGTTTTAAAGGAAGCCAACGACCCTGGTCTGCAGGAGCCTTTGGCTTGAAGGGGTATGGGAAGAGCATGTTTTGGCTATTCCAGGTCCCACACATGGAGCAGCTCAGCTGAGGGAAAGGTTGGATGAGAAAATCGAACCGAGAAAAATACAGGCAAGGAGGGGAAAAGAATGGGAAGTGCTGAAACTCTTTTCTCTTATGCAAAGTCCTACTTGCAAGCTTAGGAGAAATGGGCTCCGGGAGGAGGTGAATGTTTCCCAGTCCTTGTTTTTTGAGTCTCTCCTCTGCTCCATGAAAAATTGCACCCAGTGGGATAAATCAGTGTGATTAAATATGATGCTGAACAGGGAGGGGGGTGGAGAAGGGAGGAGGGAGGGCTTGCTTTTTGTCAGGACCCCCAAATGGGATGAGGCACATCCTTCTACCCCTGTTATTGGTGCTATTTCTGGAGGAAACCCCAACTGTTTGCCCTACTCTTACATGTGGTGCATCCTCTGCTGTTGAGCAAAAGGCTTTGGTCTAAACCAAAAGGGATGCTCTCAATCTGTGGTATTAAACATAAGAAAATAGGGTATTAATTTTTTTTTTTCTGTATTTAGAATCATTGTGCTGTAAACTGAAGAATGGGGATTTCTTGGGATTTATCAGGCACTTTGGTACAGCAGGTAACACCCTGCTGTTCACTGGGGGTTGGATTTGCTCCTATTTATTACCTAGTTCCAACCTGGAGAGGTTTACACGGCTCAAAGACTGCATAAAGCAATAATAAATAACGTAATGTTAGGGCTTGAGACGAGAGCAAGTGGGAGTCACTCTGCAATACTCGAGGTTGAAGGAGAATTTAAAACAGAGACGAATGATGGGAAAGGTGAGAAAGGCAGCAGCTAAAAAGGCATCTTTCCTCCTCTCAGAGAAAGGGAAGGCCACCCTGACTCCCATATGACACTGGATTTCTTGGGAGACGCAGCTCCTTCCCCTCTCTTTCCCGTGACAACTGTCCTGCGTGAAACTGCCCTAAAATTTTTGCGAGGAAGGCGGGGAAAAAAAAGCAGCGCCCAACGTGGGGCTCGAACCCACGACCCTGAGATTAAGAGTCTCATGCTCTACCGACTGAGCTAGCCGGGCTGGAGGAGAAGAAGGGATGGGGCACCTTCTGACCATCAGCCCAGATGCAGGTGGTGCAAGGGCAGGGGGGGACTTTGGGGGGGATTCGTCTCCGGAGAGAGGATTCAGCCAGAAAAGCTCCAGACCGGCAGGTCGGTTTTGTTTCTCCCGGGGGAGCGCCAAGTCCCCTTTGGTCTGCATCCAGCCAGACTCTGCACCCACGACCGGGGAGGGCTGGGCCACCGGGCTGCGGGGGAGGGAGTCGGGATGCTCCGCATTGAGCTAAATTTAAAGAAAAAAAACCAAAACAGTAAAAAACCATCTTTCCCTGACCGGGAATCGAACCCGGGCCGCAGCGGTGAGAGCGCCGAATCCTAACCACTAGACCACCAGGGAGCCGCGGGAGGGCTTTTCCCCCCGGATATAACGCCAGGTACGGGGGGCACAAAAGATTTGGGTTGCGCTTGGTGTGCAGGAGGGTCTCTGCGTGTTTTCCTCCTCCTTCCTTTAGCAGCTAAACGGTAAAATCCTCCCAAGCCAACAGGTCCTGCGATTTATCTTCTGCTGCCATCCAGCGGTCTGCCCTTCTCGGTGGCTTCTCCAACACCTGGGAGTCCTGAAGTTACTCCAGAAAGGTTTTGCAGCCACCAAATGGCTTTTTCCCCCCCTCCTCCTGGGGACACGCTGTCCCCAAACACATGGGGTTTCTCTCTGCTCCCATCAGAACTGGAAGGTCTTCCCGACTTTCCAGCTGCTGGATTCATCTCAGTGGATTCAACTGGGTGGAAAACACCCCAGAAGCCACAAGTTCCTCCATTTCTTGGGTGTGATATAAGGGTGAAAAAGAGCAGATTACTGGCATCTCAGTAGCTCTATAAAAAATATGCAGAGCTGTGGATGATGTTGCTGCAAGGGGATCAGTCTGATCCCTGGGATTCATGAGAATTTCAAACCATTTACTGATTTTTCCTGACTTTTAGGCATCTTTCCCATGTTTGAACACACTTCAGTCATTACACAGGCCTCTTTCTCCAACTACTGTGCACAGATCTCCTAATTTTACAGGGAAGCCTCCGTTTTCAGAAGAGATTCCCTTCAACTCCTAACATGCCACACTACAGGTAACGTTATATTGGCACATATCTGCAAGCGGAATAGAAATAAGACTGGCGGAGGATGAAAACAGTTCAGCAGAAAAAGTGCTGCAGTTTCCCTTGCCAGGCTCTTTATATCTGAGTTTCTGGAAGAATGGAAATATGAACAGCAAAGAGCTTTAACAAAAGCTACATGGCGATGTAGGTCAGCAGAGATGGAGCAAGGAGGGGAAAGCCCAGATTTAATGACAGTGGGTTGTGCTCCAGAGAGTTAATTGAATGTGGAGCCTGAGATTTTGGCTGTTATTCTAGGTCACGTCCCAAGAACAAATAATTCCATCCAGAAGCAGGAATGCATGACTGCAAAGTCTCCCCCTCCAGGCAGTCTTATTTTTTCAGCTCATTCGTGGGATGAATGAATGCAAAATGTGTTGGGGGGGGGAAGGGAACAAAGGCATTGCTTGGTTTTGAGCACAGCAGAATCGCCTCTTTGGGTACAACATCCAGGAATGGAGCTGAGCCATGAGACAAGCATGGGAAGAAACTCAACCTGGGCAAGGATGGGAGAGTGAAGATGCAAGAGGAAGAATTGAGAAATATTTAAGTAACACTTAAGTGAAAGAAATAGCAGCATCCCAGGAACGAAGCCAGTGTCATGCAGGGACAGCACCAAATTATTCATCACCATGCAGCAGAAAAACTCAACCCTCTTAGCATATAACCCCCAGTGCTGGATAAATCCCACCTTGGGTTCTATATTCAGGGTCTGTCCCATGGTACCTGAGTGAGGGTGGGAGGCAGGGCTGAAGGCAAGCTGGGAACGCAGCCCATGGGATGAATCATCAGGCTCCATGGCCATACACAGATGCTCCTCCAAAGCAGCTTGCAAAAGGGTGAAAAACTCCAGGACTGAGCTTAAATAGAGCCCTGGACCATGGGCAGAGGGTGGGGGGTCCCAGGTGGGGCTGTTCAGGGCCGTTAATGCTCATTAGTGCCCTCAGTTGGGTAGTTGGTCTTTCCACTTTAGGAAGAAGATCTGCTGGTCCCCACGGGTACGGCAGCATCGCTCTGTGTGAGCTCAGGATGAGACAGCACAGTCGTCTTTATCTCTGTCTAAATGGGTGACGGAAAAGAGATGGGATCTGATGAAGCAGCAGGGTGTAAATGCAAATTATTCCTCCCTATCCATGTAGAAAGCAAAAGCCAAAAATCATGGACATAAAAGAAGCGCTGGGATGAAACAGTCGTCCCATCCCCTCCATATGTAGGTGGTCTCAGGTTCAAAACCACCCCAAAATAACCAGTAAATTAAATCTCAAAGAGCACACGGGTGTCCTGTATAAGTTGCAGAGAGGGGTGGAAAAGGGTAGAGAAGGGGGGAAAAAAAACCTAAAAATGATGTTTCTGCCTGGTTTCGAACCAGGGACCTTTCGCGTGTTAGGCGAACGTGATAACCACTACACTACAGAAACCTGGAGATGCCCCTCCTGGGGGTCATATTGGGGGGAATTCAGAATAAAGGTGGTTTCATTAATTTTCCCCATCCCCACATCCGTTTGCCCTTTTTTTTTTCCTTCTTCCGACTCTTCTTTTTTTTCCCCTCGTCTTCCAAGACCAACAACCACAAAAACTTCTCCCTCCCCCTTTGCCAACACCCATCCAGGCCACCCTTCTCCATCATCTCTCGAGGGTCCTCAAAGCAATGGACACAACCAAGGGAAAACCAACGCCTGCTGCTTTTCACAGCCAGAGGGAATTCCCCAAGGAAAAATGCTTTTTAAGGCAGGAAACGCACCATGAAGATGTCTTCCCCAGAGAGACCCCAAAAACGAGTCGAGTCTCCAGCCATCGCTTTGCAAGGGGCAGGGACAAGGTCCCTTCTCCGCTTGGCCAACCCACAGCTAAATGACACTCTGGTGTCACCGTCCCCACTCAGAATGACCCAACTCCTTTGATATTTGCAAGAGAGGGAGGGAAAAACGATAAAAAGGATGTTTCTGCCCGGTTTCGAACCGGGGACCTTTCGCGTGTGAGGCGAACGTGATAACCACTACACTACAGAAACGGGGTGAATTGGGGGGTTCGCACCATACCTGCAATAGGGTGAACCCCATTTCCCTCGGTGGGTGCTCCCAAGCACCCCAAACCCTTCTGCCCTCAAAACCGGGCAGAAACAGCCTCATATTTTTCCCGAAAAGACAAAAAAAACCCCAGCCATTTGCTTCTGCTGCCCCATCCAGAGACAACGCATTCGTGCCCCGATCGGGCGTTTCACCTGGTCTGGTTTTGGGTCGGGTTCCTCCACGATAAAGCCCAAGGGAAGGAAAAGGCCTCAGTTCTCTGGCTGAGTATGAATGCATTTTTTGCAAGGATCAGAGCATTTATACGAGTATTATCCATATATTTAAAGTTACATATATAGGTGTGCATCGTGGTATGGAAAATAAGGTTTCCCTGCGCTGACAGCCCTTCTCGCCTCTTGATTTCCAGCCCCGTGTTTTGCTGAAGGGCGTAAATGAGTGAAAAATCAAGAAGGTGCTTTAAAAACGCCCAAAAAAGGCCAAAAGGGGTGTTTCTGCCTGGTTTCGAACCAGGGACCTTTCGCGTGTTAGGCGAACGTGATAACCACTACACTACAGAAACGCGATGTGGGATCCTGGGGGTGACCCACTCGTGACAGCATGGACCCAGGGCTCCACCTCCACCTTCTCCCAGCTCCTTTTCTATCAAAATTCTCCTCAAATTTGCTGTTAGCATTAGGAAATGACTATTTTTTGTAGCCATCCACACTCGGGGTATGAGGAAGAAGAGGGAGAGGATGGGGAGCAGGGGACCGCTGCCCACACCGACGTGCAGAGAGGTCCTGCGACACCCCCGGGGAGGAAAAATAATGATTTTTAAAGAATTTGCTTTTTTTCCTAGAAAGAAACTTTCCCTGACCGGGAATCGAACCCGGGCCACGGCGGTGAAAGCGCCGGATCCTAGCCACTAGACCACCAGGGAGAGCCGGTTTGGGAAAAAACAAATGGTTTTAATTAATTTAGCTATTTTTTTAAATATTCGTTTTGTTATTTTTAATTAATTTTGCTATCTTTGATTAAATCTGCGGCCGGAGCAAAGCAGCTCCTGTTGGACTGCTGGGAGGCGGACACTTTGGGGGCTAAATGTGCAGAGATAAAAGATGAGATAGGTAAAATTTGGGTAGTTATCAGCTCCCTGGTGGTCTAGTGGCTAGGATTCGGCGCTTTCACCGCCGCGGCCCGGGTTCGATTCCCGGTCAGGGAAATACAAATTAACATTTTGGTAAAATGCAGCTGAATTTCCCATCTCTGCTGGATTTCTGCCTTTCTCTGGAAATTAACAGGCGATTCCAAATCCGTGGAAGATTAAAGCAGTCGAGCTGTTTCTATAAGAATAATATTCCTATGGTCTGGTGGGACTCAATTTGGGAGAGCGCTTA
Source organism: Calonectris borealis (assembly GCF_964195595.1). NCBI lineage: Eukaryota > Metazoa > Chordata > Aves > Procellariiformes > Procellariidae > Calonectris > Calonectris borealis. The sequence goes on along the minus strand of NC_134344.1, from coordinate 899,424 downwards.
CTCTGCTTCCCCCCCATATTGGGGGACACAGATGCTTTAACGGATTCTTGCACATTCCTACCCAAAAAGGACATTTGTCCCCAGAGCGGGGGAACAGGAGCAGCAATGCATCCATGACAGGGCAAGACTCCAGACTACACTGACCCCCGCTTGTCACCATGTCCCTGGGGAAAATATTAATGCATAGACTAAAATAAATCTCCCCCTGCAACTTGGGCTGTAAATAGATATTTTTGCAACCGCGGCCATTCTAAAGTTTGGAGGAAAATCCATCCACAAAGCTCGTGGAAAGGAATAAAAATGAAAATATTTCGGGCTGTTTCTGCCCGGTTTCGAACCGGGGACCTTTCGCGTGTGAGGCGAACGTGATAACCACTACACTACAGAAACCCGCCACGGCCCCTTGAAGGGCTCCCTCTGCCCTCACCTTCCGCCCCATCCTTAACCCCTTTTTGGTACCAAAACACGCGTGGAAGACAAAAAAAAAAAAAAAAAGACCGTTTCCACGGAATTCACGCAGAACGCCGCCTTCCTGCTGCTATTATTTATAGCGCGAAACGTTTCATAGCGGCTTATCCCCGGTTTTAATGGCAGGACCAAAAAAAATCCCATAAATTTGCATAAATGCCAAAATTGCATCGCAGGATCTGGGTGGGGAGGTTTTTCAGCCTTTCCAACAAATCTCTCTGCTGTTCCGCCCCATTCCCGGCCCGAGCACGGGCTGAAACCACCAGAATCCCGCACCAAAATGAGGACAGAAAGGCGTTTTTGCAGGGCCCGGCTAGCTCAGTCGGTAGAGCATGAGACTCTTAATCTCAGGGTCGTGGGTTCGAGCCCCACGTTGGGCGCTTGGTTTTTTTCCCACGCTACCACGACTCAGCTGAAAATAATTCCCGACTGCTCCCCACCCCCCGCTGACAATCACCACGAAACCCCAAAAGACAATAAAAAAATAAAAATACTTAATTTTTAGCATCGCTGTATTCCCTTTTCTGGCCAAAACTCATCACCGTCAGGATGGCCGAGTGGTCTAAGGCGCCAGACTCAAGGCTCTGCCTTCCTGCAGTTGGGAATTCTGGTCTCCGTGTGGAGGCGTGGGTTCAAATCCCACTCCTGACAGGTGCTCTTTTTTGTGGGGCTCATTCCTACAAAAAAAGCTCATTTTCCGCTTTGCACCGCTCCCTCCGGCCGAAACCACCCCAGCGCTGTGTGATTATTTGGCAAAAATTGATTAAATTGGTGTTTTGTGGCAGCGATGGAGCGAGTGCAGAAGGCCTCGTTTCCCTTCTTTTTTTGCCGAATTCAGGCTTTTTTTTTTGCCCTTCTGGGTGGTGAAACCAGCTTGGTTTCTTGAAATCAGCCCAACGGCCCCAAAAAATCAGGTGGGTTTTGGAACAGGCCTTGAAGGAGGAGATTTTGGAGGGTGGCGGAGTCCGAGCTGGGCAGGGCGGAATGTGCAGGCAGGGTGCAGGCAGGGTGCCGGCAGAGTGCGGGCAGGCAGGCGAGAGCTGCCAGGAGCGTTTCTGTAGTGTAGTGGTTATCACGTTCGCCTCACACGCGAAAGGTCCCCGGTTCGAAACCGGGCAGAAACACTTAATTATTCCTTTTTTCCCCCCTTTTTTTTTTTAATTTTATTTTTTATTCTTACTTTTTTTTTTTTTTTTTTTGCAAAAATACCACCTTTCCAATTTCTCCCGGGTTTTTTGCACGGTTTGGCTAAATATCCCTCGCTGCTACCCATATTAAACAAAAATTCTAAATAGTAAATAACAAAATTAATAAATAATAGCTATTGCTAAATAAAAGAAGTGAGGCTGGGCTGCACCAACCTGCCAACTACCTTTGGGGATGCCCGGCTGCTGTGTTAGGTTGGAGGGGACATCCTGCCGAGGGAGGTGTGCATGTGTGGAAAGGTACAGGAACAAAAAGAGGAGGTAAGGAGTGTTTCTAGGGGGGTGCCTTGTTATAATATGAAAAGCTTTTTCCCCAAAAAAAAAAGGGGTCGGGAGAGGGGCATCTTCCCTGACCGGGAATCGAACCCGGGCCGCGGCGGTGAGAGCGCCGAATCCTAACCACTAGACCACCAGGGAGACCGCACACAACTCATCGCACGCTGCTGGATCGCAGGCAGGACCAATTATTGCCTTTCTTTGACCTGTTTCCCGTTTATTTTCGGTCCCTTACCCCTGTCCTCACCGCACCCTCCACCTCATCCCCTCATCGCTGCAGCTCAAGCAGTCCCAGCAGCCAGCCCATGGCTCTCCTTTGGAGAACGGCAGCATTTCCCGGCCGCCCAGCGATCAGATTTACTCACATCCAGGTGATTCTTGGAGGAAAAGGACACCCCGGGGCACGGCACAACAGCAAGGGCCACCCCTTGCTCCCCTTGCACGCAGCTTGTTACTGGGAACCAGTTTGGAGTTGCTCATCTTGGACGTGCTCTCCCTGGGGCGCACCGCCTCGCTGTTGCACGACGAGAAGCGCTGGCTGTGCTGCTCGCGCTGCGAATTCTCCTGCATATGCAAAACGAACAAGCAGGGCTGTTCTCTGCATGCAAAAAAAAATATTAATTGTGGGGCGTGCGGCAGCTTCCAGAAGGGTTTTGCATACGCTGGGTGTGCGGAGACCTGCGCGAACATCTTCCATCATCTGCTGCTACTTGGGGCCAAGCTCCTGAAATGCATTTTGGCTCCTAACTATGATTTAAGGACCGAACCTCTTGGGAGTTTAAGCAGAAGCACTCTCGCGTGGTGCAGGAATGGTTGTCGCTAACATAAGACCTTGCTCTGCCCAGCTGGGGATTTCGCAGAAGTTCCCGTTTGCTGCCCTTGAAGTGCCAGGGCGAAATAACCACAAGACCAGGCTGCAAAGGAGGCAATTTCTTATTCTCATTTCCACAGTTTGCATTCGGCAGCTGAGGCAAGCAAAGCTTTTCAAGCAATCAAAAGCACATCCGTACAATCGGTTTGGATATCTGAAAACGCTGACTCCAGCCACTGGGAAATGCTCCCGTGAGCACCCTCCATCCCTCCTGGGCTCCTCTTTACGCCCCCAAATATCCATGAGGCAACAGCTCAGCCCGAAGCTGTGGCTCAATACGAGGTTAAAGCCGACTCTGCCTGGGGAAGGATTTATTTCTCTTGGTTTTAGGCATCTACAGGAGACACGTCTCCGTCCCATCTAATCGATCTGGGCTCCCTCTGTAATCAGAGGAGAGAAGTAAATACTCCCGCACGCAGTTGTCAAGCCATTTCTAGATGAGATAAATTAAAATTTGCCACCGTTCTCCACCGACCCTGGAGGGACCGTCAGCCTGAATGGCTGCGTATGGAGCCCATACCACCTCCGAAGGTGAGGACATCACACAGCACTAAGCGTCGATCCAACCCCAGGGACGCAGGTACTTCTGATGATTTAAAGCACCTTTCCACCAGATCAGGTCTTGCCTATCTCGCCCCGGGGTTAAATTATTACCACCTTGTCAGAGACCGCATAAAACCTGAAGCCAGCGTGAAGTCCTCCAGGTTTTTGCATCGTCGTCCACAGCTCGGTCGCGCAGCTGAAAGCTCGGTGAGCCAAAAAAAGGGTCCAGCAACCAGCGGGGATGCATGACCAGTCGGAGAGGGTGGAGGGAGAGAAACCGGGAACCGGCTCAGCGCGTGTTCGGCTCGGTTCTATCCCTGTCCTCCGACAGAGAGGGTTTTGGAAGGGGTTTATGGGCATGGACGCACCAGGGCAGCATCACCAGCAAAGCCACCTGATGACAGAGCAGTGGAGTTTTTTTGGGGGTCCAGCAGAGCAGCCCCCCTCCTCTACAAGCTCTGAACCAACCGATGCTTCTTGCTGACGTAAATGATGGCAAAAAGAGAATTTTTCATCCCGGACAGTACATTCTTCATGCTCCCAAAAGCCATCTCCAGGGTGATGAGCCCCCGCGGTCTCCCCGGATCCCGGCGAGTGCTGTCCCATGGCAGGGTCAGGGGGAGAGCGTGAACTGGCACCCCCTCCCCAGGCAGAGCAGGGGGAGGATTTGCTCCCCTGCGAAGGACGTCGGGGGGTAGGTGAAGATCGGTGCCTCGTTCTTGGAATCGAAAAATGCCACTCGCCCCGCCTCGTAATCCAGGTAAATCCCAATCACTTTGGGGGCAGCGAGGAGGGAGATGGGGATGGTGGGACAGGTGAGAGCCTGGTACTGGCTCCCACACTGCCCCACCGCCCAGATCCCCACCTTGGGGTTGACGCTGATCCGTCCCTTCCTCCTCACCGACTCCTTGGCCACCCCAACAGCCCAGGCTTCCCCATCGCCCACCTCCACCTCCCAGTAATGCCTCCCCGCCCTGAAACCCTCGCAACCCAGGACGCAGCGAGAGGAGTCAAAACGCTTGGGGTTGTCGGGTACGGGCTGGCGGGTGTCTTCCCATCTCACGCGCTTGCGATCCTCGGATAGGAGGAGCCGGGGATGCGCCGTCTCTGGATCCAGCGTCAAACTTACTGAGGACAGGGAGAAGATGAGCGTCACAAGCTGAGCTCAAAGGCATCAGGGTCACCTTTTCCCCATCTTCCCCCAGTTTAACCTTGGGATGCTCCAGCTCCTGGAGCAGAGCAGGAATGGTTTTATGCCCACGAGCAAGATCGGAAGAGTAGAAGAGACGGCTGCATGAAGGGAGCTTGGTCTAGAGTGAAAATAAGGCTTTCAAGCGTGAATATTTTTGCTGGGAGTCTCCACGCCATTGAAAAGAGGAAAGAAAGCCTCAGGTGTCCCATGACTTCCCTTTTTTAAGTTCCCGTGGGGAAATATTTGCCGTTTTCACCTTTGGTCTCGTTCTCCAAAGGTGACGTTGACCCTACGTGAGGTCCCACAGCACCCCAACACTCACCGTGCTCCCCGAGCTCTGCCAGGAGGCAAACTCGTCCTCTCTCATATAATCAACGAGAGTAATTGCTTCTTGCTATGCTAATACGGCTACAGCTCTGCAGGGCGTGTTGGAAGTATCTCTCCATTTCACCTGGACTTCTCCCACCTAGCTGAGATCTCCTTCTTAGATCTGCTGCAGACCTAGCACGACCTCAAACCCCCTCCTCCCCAGTTCCTCTGTACCTTGAAATTTCATCAGCATCTCCTTGAGGGCAATATTTTTCTGAAGAAGACCGGTGGGTTTCTCTCCCGGCTCAGGCGACGTCTCTGCTGGTTTCTGGGCACCGTCCTTCTCGAGCCTGGAAAGGAGGAAGACCTTTCTAATGATTCTTCCTTCACTCATAATTGTCATTATGCGCTGACCGATTTTCAACTGGGATTTCTTACAAAGAAATAAGTAATAGTAGGACTAGAGCGAAGGCTTGGTCCTAGGGCATTAATGAGCTCCCAGAGAAGGGTCTGCTGACCCAGGGTACGTATCAAACACCGGCCAAGGGTCCCTGGACGGTAAAGGCTTTCTGTCATGACCAGTAGCACTCAACAACAAGGTGCAACGCAGGCGATAAAAAATGCCTTTCCTTGCCCGCTTTTGTCTTTCCAATAACCCACCTTCTCGATTCCGTGTCCAAAGAGGACACGAAGAGGTCTGTTCTAGGGGTGGAAGTTCGTACTGGATTCCCTTCCACCCGGATGCACTCCTTGGTGTTTAAACACCCGTATATTCTTAGCTGCTCCTTGCTATTTTTGATGGGCTCACAAGGGCAGGGAGTGAAAGCTCAGCCCTCCAGGAGTTTCGGATGGACTATAGAGAAGAAGAGCTGGAGGTACCATCATCCCATCTGATACCTTTCCTTGGTCTTCAGCATCCTACTTGGACCTTTTTGCGGTATCCTAGTTGTCTCCTATACGTCTATACAGTCCCTAGCATACGGGGATCACAAGTGGCTGGGGTTTCAGAGTCCATCAGTGTCACCACCGTAGAGATAAACAACATTAACGTCGCAAGAACACGTGAAAGGAGCTGCAAACCTGCTCAAGATGTTTCTGCTGTCCTACAAGGGAAAGAGGAGAGAAGGAGCGTTAGGTCAGAGCAAAGTCAGGCTGATAGTAAACACCAAGTGGCTACCGTAGGGCTGTGGGGTGGCCTTGGGCAACTCAAGGCCCGGCTCTGTCTAAATTATGGGTCTAAAATGAGTCCCTTAATACTAATCTGCCTGCGCAGCGTTTGCAGATCTGCTGGGGAGTTAGGTGAGGTCATGGCAACATCACTTAATGAGCAGCTCGTTGTAGTCATCTGCCACCACCTTTCATGTCCCTACTCTTCCAGTATGGGCGTTATTACTCTTAATGCACATCACTGCTTCAGCGTATTTGAATGTTTTAAATCAGGAGTTAACCAGAGCCCGGAGGTGGGTTCAGGTGATGGGTTTGGATGACGACCTAAAGGCGAGATGAGGGCCTGTTGTTTCTCCACTGCGGACGAAGGAACTTGGACACTTGTTTTGGGTGTAGACAGGTACAACCAGATGGATGAATCCCATGGCCATGTAAATGGACAGTGATTTAAACAGATTGTGGTTGATTTAAAATATTCAAGTGGGCAGTTGGGCCATGCTTGTGATCATTGAAGAAAATAATTTAAAAAAAAAAAAAAAAAGCTTTGAAAGATACATTTTAAAAGGAGTATTTAGAATTAATTTGACTCCTGGACCGGTGACACCAGTGGTGTTCAAGGCCAATGGTCTTCAGAGGGGCCTGAGGTCTCACCTGCAGGAATTCACATGCTGGCTGCTGGCACTTCTCCTCCAGTTCACAGATCTGCTTGCCAACGGAGGAGATCTCCTCCAAGAGCCTGTTGATGTTCTCCTCCTGTCTCCTCATGATTTCCTGGTCCAGCTTTGCCAGCCGGTCCAAGAGGAGACGTTCCTGTCCCTCCACAAACTGGTGCAGCTCCTTGACTTCAGACACAACCTTCTGCCTCTCCCTTTCCACTTGTTCCTGCAACGAGAACCCACGCACGCAAGGAGAGGCAGGGCTGGGGACAGAAATGGTCGAGAAAAATTGCAGCGGAGCTGATTTAACGCGATGACTTCTAACACAGCCATAAATTCCAGTGCCCGTTGCAGGGCAGAGGAATAATTAAGACTTTTTTTTTTTTTGTTGTTATTTCTAGGCTGATGTTGCTGGCAAAGGACATTTTCCATGGACTGTAATCTTTGTACCCAAAAATGCTCCAGACCTTTGAACAGCAAGGGAAGATACAAAATAAAACCATAAACAGATTAGTCAGCGAAAGTGGTCAGGGAAAGGGAAAACGAGGCAAAAAAGAAGGGATCGGGTGATTCCCATTTTCTGTATGTATTAATAGGGGGGATCTGGGAACGTCCCCCACTTGTGAACAAACCGAGGAAGAAAAAGATCAACAATAACCTGGCGAAATCCAACACATGCTCCCAGCCTGCTAAGGCGTATAAGGAGCAGAAGAGATGGGGAAAATGGGAGCATCCTTTAATCTACCACGGGGACAGGCTGTCACCACTGCCCGGACTGAATTGCAACGGAGAGGACATCGCCGAACGTGCGCAAGGGACCGTGGAGATGTGATCTTTGGCCATGGCACATCTCGTGTCTCCACATCCGTCACCATGGCCAAAGGCACAACCGAAAGGAAAGGGAGAAAGTCATCGCCGCTCAGGGGTAGACACTTACGAGGAAGTTCAGGCTTTTCCCTTCCTCGGCCATTTTCAGCCCCAGCAGCTTTTCTCTCCTGTCCTTCAGGATCTGCACGTGAGCCTGGAATTTCTCCTGAGTGGAGAAGAAACATCTCGTTGGTGTGTTTTCTTCCTTTGGCTAGCCCGTCTTTCTACCCTCATCCCACCTATCCAGGTCTATCTCCTACAAACTCAGATTCTTCCCTGGTTAATAACACAATAATCTGGCTCTGGGAATTCATAAACGCTGATTTCTGGGAGAGCAGGGCAGCCAGAACAGGTCGTTTTCTCCAACAACCAGGGTGAAATTCATGGCATAGATTGGAAAAGACTCAGGCAAAGGACCAAAAGCAGCGGTCAAGGAGCTTTAAATGACTGGAGAGACCCTGCTGGCATCTGCTCAGGTTCAGCCTGTCCTCAGTGCCGACCCAAAACTTATAAGTTTGGGCTCTTTGCTCAGTTCAGCTGCCAAGGAATGTGCTTTTGGTCACAACCTCGAAGCCTGGATGGGACATTCAAGCCAGTTTATGGTGGGGAGACCATACCCCCCCCATCACCCTTGCGCGATGAGGCCGGAGCTACATCACACATCTGCGGCGAGAGCAAATTTTTCTTCCCGCCTTCAGCGAAATCAGTTTTCACGTGCACGCGGTGAAACTGGAGCCCAGACCATCGACGTGCTGGAAAACCCGACCCTGCCTCGCACACCAGCGCCGTAAGACCAAATTCTGTCCTGTACATCTACCTGCAGCATCTCCTGCACCCCAAATGTCCAAGACAGCATAACTGACCCTGCTTTGAGCAGGAGGTTGGGTTAGATGATCTCCTGGGCTCCTTTCCAGCACGATTTATACGAGGACACCGTGATGATATGGAAATGACAAGGCAGTGGGGGTGACCAGCAATGTAAACGAGGGGGAGCAGAGGGGTGGCTGTAATCCAATGCTCACGCCGCGACGCAGAAAACATTGAAAAGGGTAGAAATCCGGATATCTGCAAGCAGAGCAACCCACAGGGCAGCTCCCAGAGCCATTCCCCTCCTCCTCCCTCATCCCCACGCCACGCACGGAGACCTCCCACCTTGTCCTCCTCCGCAGCCTCCTCGATGGGGACCACGGCGTGGACCCGGTGAGCCTGGGACTCTCTGCAAACCAGGCAGATGGGGGTCTGATCCTCCTCGCAGAAGAGTTTGAGAGCTTCTTGGTGCTTCTCGCACAGCTTTTCCCCCCCCGCCCCTCCTTTGGCCGCCTGCAAGCTCAGCCGTTTGGCTATCTCGATGATTTTTGCCAGCTCCCGGTTGGGTCTCAGGTTTCTCTGCGGGGCCGTCTCTTTGCACCGAGGGCAGGCGAAATTCTCCTCGGCTTCCTCCCAGCAACGGGTGATGCACGCCCGGCAGAAGTTGTGACCGCAATGGATTGAGACGGGGTCTTGGAAGAAACCCAAGCAGATGGAGCAGGAGGCTTCATCGCGGAAACTTTCGGCAGGGCTGTCTGTAGCCATGGTCTTGGTGGAGAGAATGACGGGGTAGCTTTCGTTTTCCGCCCCGGCTGGTCTTGCCCGTCGGCTGCTCCCTTTCCTGCAGGTGTCTCGGGCCCCGAGGGAGGTGAAAGCGAGCGGCGGAGGAGTTTCGTTGCTGAGATGCACCAGGTTTTTTCCGGGTCGCGACCCGCTGCCGAGCAAAACTCTGCGCTGAGCAGCTGCAGAGGGGAAGGGAAAATCCCCCTCTCCCCAGGGACCCCGGTGGGTTGAAAAGAGATTTAAATGGAAAATAAACGTCCTTTGTAATTACAGGCTTCTTAGAGATTCACCCGCAGCTTCTGCGTGACACCCCCTCCCCAAAAAAATACCCGGGCAAATAGAGGGGGTAACCCCTGCCCCAAGCCTCCCCGTGGGGTCTGGCACCCAGAAACCGTCCTGGTTTCGTTGCTCATTAATAAATGCACTTTTAATTTATTAACTGAAGGGCACAGCCGTGAGGATAGAGCTTAAGCAAGTCCCCTGCCGCAGATAAGTCTCCCTTCTCCAAGTTAAGCCACCGAGACACATTCTTCTCTGCTCATTTCAGCTCTTTATCATTCAGCTTCGCCGCCGTCCTGCCCACGCCCGCATCTCTGCGCGTGTACGTGCAGCTATAAATACTTTTATCGTTGCTTTCGATTCCCCTTTTAAACAGGATGCCGTTTCTTTTCATGGTTCAGAGCTGAACCCGGAGTCAAGCAGCAGCCGATTACCACTCACCTTCTTATTTTTAATTTGCCTTTTCTTCCAAGCTTGCCTGCAATTACGGAAGGGAGGGGATTTTCTTCCACCCTGTAAATGAAATAACTCCACGACTGACCGTACCCCTCCTTTACCCAAGATCCCACGGAAGAGCTTCCTTCAGCCCTCAGCCACTGCATTTTGGGGAAAAAAAAGTCACCTTCCAGCAATGGAAATCTCCCCTCCCACGGCTGCTTTTCGGTTTGCAATGTCACTTTACTCCAGCTGCCCTGACCTTGCTCGGCCGGTTGGCTGTCTGCCTGCATAAATGCGCTCTCACCCCATGAGCCTGCCCTGGCTTTTTGTGCATCAGGCTTTAAAAGCCTCAGCACCCCTGGTTTTCCACCCCAAATCCACCAAGACCTCAGCCTAAATTGGGTTTCGTAACACCAAAGTGGTAAATGTCCTCTTCTCCTCCCCTCCACCCCTCTCCTGGAGGGACAGTGACGTTGCTCTTCTTGCTCTTAGACAAGAAATCCCTAATTCACCCAATCCCATCGATCTGTGGCACGCGGAAGAGCTGCTCCCGCTCCAAAGCCCGTTGCATGCCCAAGCGAACGGGACTTATTTGCATCGGGCTGAGGCTGGGTGACGACGCGACACATTTTCTGAGAACATCGGTAAATAACGCACCCGCCGTTATTTGTTTGCGAGTGGTTTCGGGGGTGATGATTTTCCGGTGCAGCACTCTGCGCGCACGAACACTCAGACTGAAACTCGTGGGACGGTTTCATACTCGGGGCACTCTTTTTTTTTTTGTGTTAATCAGGAGCTAAGAGTTGATTTAGCGGGGAATGAGATGTGGAGAGGGTCGTGTTGGGATCGATACCCCTGAGGGACCGTTTGACTTTGACTTTTGCATTTAGGATGTGGCTTTCTCTCCTGCTCTTCTTCCTCCCACAAGCGCTGGCAGCATCATCACCTCTGCCCCGACGCCAAAAGCCACCTTTCCTCCCCAATTACCTACACGAGTCGCATGATCAGAGTAATCTCCCAGCAATCACCTGCAGCGGCTTTGCTCTTTGCTGAGCTTCTTTTGGGCTTGAAGCAGAGCTTGATGCGCCTGGAAAAGCATCTCGGCTTCTCCAAAGCAATGTCAGTTGATTTTGCCAAGCCCTGGGGGCACTGATGAGCATCAACGGCCTTAAGCAGCTTCACTTGGGACCCTCCACCCCCTGCCCATGGCCCAGGGGCTCTATTTAAGCTCAGTCTTGGGGTATGGTCCTTTTGGAAGCTGCTTTGGAGGAGCACCTATGCACGGCTGCGGACTCTGCTGATCCATCCCTTCGTGATTCATTACTCCGGTGCTCTCAGTAAGGGAATTTTATCCCCTGAGAAAATTCAGCAGAGGTTTGGTGCTGCCTCTCTCAGGATGGAGAAAATACGGGGTTGTTTGATCCCGTCGTTGGGGTGGGGGAGATCTGGGTGGGGGCAAGGCGTCACTTGCTATATCTAGATGATGCTGAACTTGATTTTAAATAGCAGCAAGTCACAGAGAAGGGAACCATGGGGTGCTTAAGTGTAGCCATCTCCCTCAATATCAAACCGAAATCTTAAGGCAAAACTCTCTAGAGGCTTGATTTGACTTTGTGGATAACCTGGCTCAGCTCCTAAAGGTGCATTTTTTTACAACTAAAGCCTTGCATTACAGTTGTCTATGCGGTAAACTGGGTTGGGCGCGAAACAGGTTAAAAATAACGATACCCCTCCCCAAACGAGCCCTTAATTGGCTGTGTGTAATCAACAGGGACTGTTAGCGAGTGTGGTCTCAAGAGGGAGCTGGAGGCTCTGTTTTGAAAGGCATTTGCTCAATGCCTCTGTGCAAGAGGAAGAAGAAAATTAGTAATCAAAGGTTTTCTGTGGGATTCTGCTTAATTACTTCAAGGCATAGGTACGGGGCTGGGGACAATCATAATTAACCATCAGGCACAAAACCACCCTGCCTCAGTTTTCTACTTTCTTTGCATTGCGTGGTTGTTTTTTTGCTCCTGCCTCCTTTTCCCACAGTTTCAGGGTTAAACCTAAATACAGACCAGGGGAAGAGTTGCTTTTCCTGCAGATCTCACTTTTCACGGGATCAGGCAGATGAGGGAACTGTTTGGGCTGAAAAAAGAGGTCCGTTGGGCAATGAATTATTTGTTTTCAGCCTGGTTGATGCCTGGCTGTGCAGAGGCGGGGAGGGCAGGATGGTGATGGTCAAAGCTACAAATGGGTCAGCTCAAAAGGATGATTCAGATGCTAACGAGGTTCAAAACCCCCTTGGTGCGGACAAGACTTTCCCGGAGGGATGTAAGGACTAAGTGCTGCTCTTCCCAGCAGGGAGCAAGGGGATGAGGTTGGTCTTGGCTGGGGCATCCAGTGCCTTTTGTGTTGGAAATGGGATCCCTGGGGTGCTGGCATCTATCGGTACCTGGAGAAATACCATGCTAATAAGCCAGGACTTAGGAATGGATCCTGATTTGCAACGCAGAAGATGGGAGCAGTTTAATGCCTGAAGCTGGAGAGGGAAAATTTGACAGAGGGGGGCTGGAGGGGGTGGGGGGAAGGTGGCTGCAAATTTCCCAGGATCAGAGGGGGGGTGGTTGGGGTCCCATTTCCCACCGCCCTTTTCTGCTTTCCCCCCACCTTGGGCACAGTTTGCTGCAAAGGCAGAACCGATGTTGACCCCATGCCCGTCTGCAGCATCGATTTGCTGCCGAGGGGGGGACCAGACCCTCTCCCCATCCTGGGACCCCTCTCCCATTCCCTCTGGGTGCCCCTCAGCCCCCACTTCTCGCTTCATTCCTCCTCCTTCACCCTCCCTGCGATATGCAACCTCTTTCCCAAGCCTCCTTCAGCCTCACCTTTTTCCATGGATGCTTTTCCCCATCTTTTCCATGCCAAGCCCCCTCCCCAAATCCTCTTTGCCCCCATGCCCAGCCCCCTTCGAGGATGTGGGTCTCACCCTTAGACTTGGCAGGGCTCCCTTTCTCCATCCTTCCTCCCTGCCAGGCTGCGGGATACCGGGAACTGGTACGGACTGCGGGTACCGGGAACTGGTACGGACTGCAGGTACCAGCCATTTTGGGTCTGGGGACCACCCCGGGGGATGCAACCGGGAGGACTTGAGCCATCACCCACTCTCTGCCTTCCCACCAAGGCTCTGGCTCTGCCCACCCCGGGGGGTGGCAGGAAGGGAAACGCCTTTCCCTCGCTCGGAGGAAAATGAAAGCGGCCGACGTCTCGCAGCTCACGTCGGGGGCCCCATGGCTGCCTCGAGTCCCGCCGCAGGACTCCCCAGCGAAGCCTCCTGCCCCATCTGCCTGGAGTATTTTCGAGACCCCGTCTCCATCCACTGCGGTCACAACTTCTGCCGGGCGTGCATCACCCGATGCTGGGAGTGGTCCACGGCAAATTTCTCCTGCCCGCAGTGCCGGGAGACGGCACCGGAGAGAAACTTTCGGCCAAGCCGAGAGCTGGCGCGGGTGCTGGAAATAGCCAAGCGGTTGAGTTTGCAGGCGGCCAGAGGGGAGACGGTTGAGGAGGAAGGATGCGAGAGGCACCGGGAGCCTCTGAAGGTCTTCTGCAAAGACGACGAAGCCTTCATCTGTGTGATCTGCCGGGAGTCCCGAGCGCACCGGTCTCACACGATGCTTCCCATGCAGGATGCTGTCCAGGAATACAAGGTAAAGGGGATTTTTTCCATCTAGGTGTGCACCAGGAGCCAGACCAGCACCATCAGGGCTTGATGTTCCCCTCATCATCAGGCTGTGAAACATCTCACCCCCCACCCAGGGCAAGGAGGCTGGGGGCAGAAACGTTGTCCCCCTCTGGGTGTTTGCCTCAGCTCTTCCCCCAGAGCAAACTGGCCCGTTTCAAAATGAGAGCGTAGACCACGCACCAGTGCTTCTGCTGTCTCAGTTCTCGTCTGAGAACCTGATGCTCTGCGGCTGAAGGGGTGAGGGTCTTAATCCCTTCTTCCCCGCTGCAAAATTCAAGCCTCTGTCCAGCTCTGGAGCTTACCGGACACCGGCTGATCCCAAGATGCTCTCTAAACCAGCAGGAACGTGGTCCAATAAAAATAGGGATGTTTTCCTGCCGAATCAGTGCGTTAAATCAACCCAGAGAAAGGATCCGACGCAGTCAAGAGCGGTGCAGAAAGCTTTTTCCACTATGTGGTATTTATTTCCATTTAAAGCGTTCCCAGGTCTTAAACTCAGGATCTTCCTGGACCGAGAGGGACACAAGGAGAAGCTCTGGAGCTGACCACAGTGCAACCCCCTCCCTGGAATTTTTTTTTTTTTTTAGGCTATTTCATTCTCCAGAGACATGGGGTCTTTATTTTTTTTTTTTTTCTTCCCTCAGGGACAAATCCAGGCTCATCTGCAAGCCCTGAAGGAAGACAGAGACAAACTCCTGGGGTTTCGAGAGGTTGAAATGAGGAGAAGCTGGGAGTACTTGGTAAATGTTTTTATGAGGAGGGACGGGGGGTCTGAATGTCTCCCTTTGGCTTCAGATGCGATGCCATGTGGGCGATCACCCTGCGCTGCCTGGGGGCTGGGGTCCCTCTCCAGGTACAAAACCAAACGCTGCCTGAATTTTCTCTGCGTTGTAGGAAAAAATATATATATGTATATAAAAAGAATAAAAGACACTCGAGACACTGACTCTTTCTAGGTGTCACTGGCATACGTGGGACTTTGCTGCATCCTTCTCCACCCTACTCTTCACTCCTCGTGTTCCCTCCTCGCAGGAGAAGACCGAAGCTGAGCGGCAGAGGGTTTTCTCCAAGTTCGAAGGGTTGCGTCTCTTCCTGGAGGACCATGCTCATCATCTGCTGGCTCAGCTGGGGGACCTGGAGAGGGACATTGAGAAAATGCAGGAAGAAAACATCACGAATCTGACGAAGGAGATCTCTCGTCTGGATACCTTGATCCAGGAGATGGAGGAGAAGTGCCAGCAACCAGCAAGCAAATTTCTGCAGGTGAGGGAGAAGCCAGGCTATCACCACCTGGCTCCAGGCTGTTTTCTGGCTCTGGATATTGCCCCATGATGCTGCCCGTGCCCAGCTCCAAAGCCACATCCATGCTGTTCAGGTTTCAGTAGATGTTCTGCTGCCAAGACCCATTCACTGAGTTTCCTCTTCCCTCTCTCCCTTCCAGGACATCAGAGGCACCTTGAGCAGGTATGGGGCTTCCTGAGCTTCTCCTTCCATCCCAGGCTGGGGAGGGAGGTTGGACCTTGGGTTTGACAGGACAGGTACAGGAAAGCCTTTACAAAACCTCACCCAGAAGTCAAATATTGGACTTTGTGGACAGAGGCTCTGAACAAAGGTGTCTTTACCCATCGTTGAACGTGCAGCAGGTTTATTAAAGCCTGCACCAGCTCCTCTGAGCTATGGGTGTGCACAAAAGATTTCTTGGTCTTTCTCTGAGAAGATGCATCTTCTCTTCCTTCTGTCCTCCTTCTCTAGGTTTGAAAAGGAAAATTTCCAGCAGCCCCCATTGCTTCTTCCAGAGCTGGAAAAGAAAATCAATCACTTCAGGGAGAAAAGTATTGCTCTAGAGGAGACTTTGAGGAGCTTCCAAGGTATTGAGCGTGGGCTGGGGTGGGGAGATGGAGCAACACCTGTGCGAGCATAAATTATATTTATTTACTTAGAGTATAAATTGTATTTTATTGCAATTATATATGTGATCTCAGCGTGGCAGAACAACCTCTCTGTTTTCCTGTTCTCTCTGATACCTGCGTGTTATATCAGATAATGTCTCTTCTCCCCTCTTTAGACATCCTGATGTTTGAGCTGCCTGAAAAGAGTAAGTCCACATCTCCTGGAGGTGAGGGAGTGGGAAGGATCAAGGGAAGGCTGAGCCCAGCATGGGGTGGGCCATGAGTTGGAGGGTCACCTGGGGAAGATTCTGCTGTGTCTGAACAAAACAAGGAATGGGGGCAGGGAGGGGCAAAACCACCATGAGGAGTCAGGGAATCCTCACCATAATGTGTTGATGGATTCATCTCTTTCAACGGAGCCGCTTGAGTGAAGACTGAGTCTGCCCCTCACATCAGTATTTTCAGGGAACAGATGCCTAGTTTGGCATTTTTGGCACAAAAAGAAAGGGTAGGGGTCTCCTCCTCATCTGCCCCGGGGCTCGTTCTCTTGCTCCCTTGGGAGTCGTCTTCTGATGCTTGCCTGGGTCCTGTGGGATGGGGAAAGCAACGTCTGCCCCTGCAGCAAGGGCAGAGCATCCCAAACAATGGGATGGATGGTGCTGCAGGACCTCCCAGCTCAACCCCAGCAGCGAGGCGGAACCCGAGGCCACGGGAAATGGTTTGGTTTCCTTTGATGCTCTACGTTCTGTCCCTTGCAGTGAAGGTGACCCTGGATCCATCCACGGCTCACCCCCAGCTCGTCGTGTCGGCGGACGGGAGGAGCGTGAGGTGGGAAGATGCCCAGCAGGACCCATCTGCTGAGGGGTTTGGCACCGATCCCTGCGTGCTGGGCTGCGAGGGCATCACCTCGGGGAGATGCTGCTGGGAGGTGGAGGTGACACCCAAAGGCTCCTGGGCTGTGGGGGTGGCCAGGGAGTCCCTGAAGAGGAGGGAAGAGACCGCTGTGAGCCCCGAGGTAGAGCTCTGGTCCATGGGTCTCTGTGAGGGTCAGTTTTGGGCTCTCACCTCCCTTGAGCGTATCCCGCTCTACCAGATCCAGGTCCCCAGAAGGGTCCGGGTCTCTCTGGACTACGAAAAGGGTCAGGTGGCATTTTTTGATGCTGATAAGAGGGCCCTGATATTCACTTTCCCAGCAGCATCATTTAAAGGGGAGAGTATTCATCCCTGGTTCCTGGTGTGGAGCGAGGGGTCCCAGATCGCATTGTGTCCCTGAAGCTCTCCCTTCTTACCCAAACACGAGTTTTATCTCCCCAACATCCCTATTTCCAGCACTTTGGAGGACTTCTGTCTACTAAAGTCCTCGTTGGCCTTTCTGGCCTCTCTTTCCATCCTCAGTGATGCCAAAGGGTTGAGCATTTCTGTGGGTCAATGTCCCAAATGGTCATCCCCAAATTGGGGCATCAGTGGCTGACAAACGGAGCCACGTCTGCCCCACAGCGTCCTGCACCAGCTTGACTCCGGTCTTATGGTTTTAGCTGAAGTAAAAAGATTTACATGCTGTAATGTTCTTCTCTGTCTGGTTATTTGCTGCTTCTGGATGTCAGGTTCAAGGCGGGGAGCTGGAGTTTTGGTTAACTAAATCCCATTGCTGGTAGGACGGGAGGAGATGGCCTCAAGTTGTGCCAGGGGAGGTTTAGATTGGACATTAGGAGAAATTTCTTTACTGAAAGAGTGGTCAGGCCTTGGAACAGGCTGCCCAGGGACGTGGTGGAGTCCCCATCCCTGGAGGTATCTAAAAGACGTGTAGATGAGGCGCTTAGGGACATGGTGTAGTGGGCATGGGGGTGTTGGGTTGACGGTTGGACTCAATGATCTTAGAGGTCTTTTCCAACCTTGATGATTCTATTTGCACAAAGCCTGTGAGTTGGCGGTGCTTGCACCCAGAAGGGTCCACAAGCCCCGTGCAGGTGACCTCAGGGCCATCCCTGGAAGCCATGTGCCACGCTGCTCTCCTGCCTGCTGGCAGTCCCAACCAGAGGGAAAGACACGGAGGAGAAAAATCATCTTTTTTTTTTTTTATTATTATTAATGATCTACATCGTGGAGGTTTCAAATATCAATTTTTGGAGAAGAGAGGAAACAGCTGAGGCTCAGGAGCTTTGCCATGTGTGAACTTCCCATCAGCAAAGATACCACGTTGCTGGGATAAACCTCACCTGACATCAGAAACTCACAGCGCAGGTGTCTGCACCCAAACTGGCCACCCCGGGATCCTTTATAAGGGAGAAACTGTCTGGTTTAGGGTAATGGCACCCATTGAGAGGTCGGGGGGAAGAAAAAAGGTAAAGTTTGGACACCTCGGTTTGGAGGTGACCAGCTCAGATGGGGACACCTGTACTTCATCAGGCAAACTTTTCTACTACTGCCGCTTTGAATTTTTCCCCTTTTCCCCACTATTTCCCACTTCTACGCCCCAGGGTCCCCTCTCCAGAGCTTTCCCCCTCTCTTTGCCTCATTTTTCTCAGGCTTCTCCCTGCCCATCAATCCCCAGTTTCACGGGGAAGGAGGAAACACAAAAGCCAAAGTCCCCATTTCTTGCGGTCCCAGGGGTAGCGTGGGGGCCATGTGGTTGTCCCCTGAGGCTGTAGAAAGTGCTCCTCATGTCTCAGGGACACAGCCTGAGCTGGGACCTGGCCCCCACCACCCAGAGCCACGGGCGGACCCTCTCCCCGGTGAAGGAGGCGCGGGAAAAAATGAACATGAGCCCCCCCTCATCCGCGTCAAAGAATGCCACCGTCCCTCCGGCGTAGTCCAGGTGGACGCTGACCCGCCGGGGCACCCAGCGGAGGGGTAGGAGGGTCACCTTGCGACTGGTGAGCGCCCGAACTTGTCCCCCCCACTTCTCCACCCCCCAGATCCCTCCTTGGGGACAGAGGCTGAGATGTCCCTTCCGACGGATGGACTCGCGGGCCACCCCCACAGCCCAGTCCCCCCCGTCCCCCACCTCCACCTCCCAGCAATGCCGGCCTGCCGCGAAGCCCTGGCATCCCAGCACGAAGGGCCAGTAGTCAAATCGCTCCGGGTTATCAGGCAGGTCCCGTCGTCCTTCCCCACGTCTCACGCTCTTACGGTCCTCGGAGAGGATGAGGTCGGGGTGAGCCGTGTCGGGGTCCAGGGTGACAATGGCTGTGGGGTGGGGGACAGGGGTGTCAGAAGCAAGGCTGAGCATCCCAGGGGTGCATCCAAGGGGCAAAAGCATCCCAAGATGGAAGCATCCCCAAGAAGAGGAAGGGTGCTGTACATGAAGCAGAAAAGGTGTTTTTAACCAAAAAAAAACAAAAAAGGAAAAGGTGCACAGTAACGGCAACAGACCCGCGCAGAAATCCCTGCAGATTTGAGGCTACATCGGGTCAAAAATAAATGCTGAGGGGAGAAAAAAAATGAAGGAGAGCGATAGGTGGGATGTAAACCAGCGAAGTCTCGAGCAGGTCGTCTCCTACAGCAAGCGTCAACCACAGGACAAGACCAGACTGGTTCGGCCGAGCATGTGATTGAAAAAAAAAAAAAAAAAGAGCTAAAACCTGAAGACAGGGCGATGAATTGGGTCAATCTGTTTCTGTATTTGTTTCATGGAAATAGTTCGGTTTCAAGGCAAGGGCTCTGCCCTGGGGGGGGTTTTCCTCCAGCGTTACGCTGAGGCTCCAGCTGCAGGGCTGAAAAAACTTGTTGGGTTGCCCTAATTTCCATATTCTTCCTTCAGCATCTATTTTTGGCCATTTTGGGCTAGGGGCACCTTCATCCAACAGGTACGGCCGCTCTTGCGTTCTCGCTCTCGGCAGAAGCCAAGTTTGGGAAAGGCTGGGCTGGAGGGGGAGCCGAGCCAGAGAGCAGCCCGACCTTCATCCACGAGCGTCTTTCAGGAATTAGGGCAAAACATGTACAATTAAATGAGGCAGGATCAAATATTGTCATTTCTTCTGACCAGGAGAAGCCCTTTGCTCTCCCTCTCCTCCATCTCAGGGTTTGTCTCGGCAGTATTTCTGTTCCCAAAGGATATCCAGAATGAGCTAAGGGCGGCTCAGCTCTTCCAGCTCTCCCCAAAATATGGCTAGCCTTTTTTTTTCCTCCTCCTCAAGCCCTTCTCAGTACCTTGTAGCTTCTTCAGAGTTTCCTTCAGAGCACTGTTCCTCCATGAGAAATGACAGACTCTCTCTTCTGACCCTGCAGAAACATCCACTGGCAGCTGGAAAGTCACTTTCCCACACCTGAGGGGGAAAAAAACCAAACCCACACTTTTTGGAGTGATATTGTCACCATTTCAGGAAATCTGATGCCCCCAGAAATGAGGTGATGTCATTGCCAGAATGTTGGGTTTTTAATCTCAGCCCCTGGGCAACCCAAACCTCACGGAAAGTAAAGGCCAAATTTCCCTGTTGGATTAATCTTTTTTTTTAAATTTTATTTTTTATGTAGACCATGAGAAAGGTCCAGCTTGAGAGGACTGGGCTAGAGAAAAGAGCCAAGACTTTGCAGTGAAATTAAAGCCAGCCTTTGCCGATGTGGAGGTCATCTTGAGCCTAAAGCTCCTTTGATTAGCACATCCCCAGAAACGATCAAGAGAGGAGACAAGCGCCCAAAATACCCTTCCAGACCCTCGCCGTTTCCCTGAAGCAGAGGTGTATTCAGCAACCACCGATGAGTTTTCTCCTCCATGGCCAATGCTCTTTGAAAAGTTCATGAAACAGCTTTTCAGAGAGGCCACGTACCTGCTGACGGTGCTTTTCACATCCTAGGGAGAGAAGAGAGAAGGAGAAAATGAAGGTCAGCCTGAGCTTTTCTCCTTAAACCACAGCAATGCTGAATTGTTGACTTGGGAATGGACCTCTTGGGTCTCTGCTCAGGGCTGCGCCCAGGCAAGGTCTGAATACGTGCAAGGCTGGAGATGCCCACATCTAGAGGGACCCTGAACCAGGGAGGCACCACGCTCACAAGGAAAACTTTTTTCCCCCAAATCTAGAAAAAAATTTCTCTTGCTGCAACCTGTGCTAGTTGCCTCTCATCCTTTCAGTGGACGCCTCTGAGACACGGGCTCTGTCTGCTCCGTAGCCCCATTCGACCGTTGCGGATTACCAGGGCCCCCAGCAGCACTAACAGACATTAACGGCCCTGATCAGACCCACCTGAGACCCTCCCCACGGCCCAGGGGCTCTATTTAAGCTCCGTCCTGGGGTATTTCATCCTTTCGCAAGACGCCTTGGAGGAACACGGCCATAGACCCTGCTGATTCATCCCATGGGCTGCATTCCCAGCTTGCCTTCAGCCCTGCCCACGGATCTACCCGACGCTCCGGGCTGCCCTGCTCCCCACTCTCAGGTACCGCAAAGGTGGGGTGAAGGCTGGTGATGCTCTTGCTCCCTACGTTATCGCGCTCAGCTCCCCGTCCCACGGGGAACCACCAGCCCTCGCTGTTCCCTCCCGCAGACGCTGATTTCATTCCCTTTTCTTCCCATCTTTCCAGGCTGCAAACCTCCCTCTCCTCATCCCCTTGGGGTTTTCAGATCTACGGAGGGAATAGGAGCAAATTGGACCTAGGAAAGCCCAAATAATGAAGCCAGTAGCTACCTGGTGGTGAGGACCCTCCCTACAATTTTCCCTTGAAAAAGCTGTAAACTGGATGAATTTGCTCACCGATTGCTGGTTCTTCTCTTCTTGCCCTTGTGTCGAGGTGTCCAGCTGGGAAATCTCCTCCGAGAGTTTGGTGGCATTTTTTGCCTGCCTCTTCTCAATCTCATTTTTCAGGTCTTCCAGCTGGGAAAGCAAGAAGAGCTCATGTCCTCCTGGGACCTGCAGCGTGCCTAAAATCTGAGCACGGTCTGCCAGGGCTCAGCTTCTATCTTCCCCTTTTAAGATGCAAACGAAGGAGCCGTGGGATGGGAAATACCATGAGGAATTCGTGGAAAGGCATTTCCCGCAGGAGGAGATCACCTGTGAACCCACATCCCTCCTAACTTGAATTCCTGGAGAAACGTGGGGGGAGGAAAAAAAAAATCAAACTTGATGCAGAAAAGCAACATGGATTTGGAAGGAAAGATGCTGATAAAAGCCACAAACACACTTGCCTGAACTCGGGCAGAAAGCCGTGATATTCCCGCGCTTACCAGCACAGCAGTGGTGCAAAGCGACCGAAAAGGATCTCAAGAAATGACCCTAAAGTCGGTGTATTACTGCCCAGGGACTTGAAAGGTCAGGGAGGTTGACACCTACCAGATCCTCCAGTTTTCTGCACTCCAGGGTAGCTGTCCTTCCTCGGGGACCTTCTCTCTCTTCCTTCAGAAAACTTAATATCCGCCTGAATTTCTTCCGAAGCGAACTAAAAAAACCTGTTGTTTTTATCCCTTTGATGGGGCTGGATCTTTCTCTTCCTGTTCCTTCCCAGTCCTGGGTAAAACTGCGGCACGGCTGCGTTGAGCCTGCGAGTCAGCTCTTCGTGCCATGTCTCCTGGGCAGGAGGTGGTGACACCCTTGACTTGATCTGCTGGGAGCATCGTGTTTCTCCCTTGTCAATCTTCCAGCCTTTTATTCTGGGGAGCTGTTGGGGGCTTTTGTCCCTCTCCTTTTTTTAGGGCTGGGCACTAGGCAAAACCATCAGCCCTCCTGGGAAAGGGCTGGAGGCACAAGACGTTCAGGCTGCCGGGAGGGTGAGGAGCTCTTGAAGCTTGGTGGGACCATGGATGGGGAAAACGGAAGAAAACAGGGAGGGAAATGTGCGATCAGAACCCTGTAGGTGCTGGAAGAGGGGCTGCAACTCAATGCACGTAACGGGGCACAAATTGGGGTCCTTGGGACCCCTGCCACGAATGTGCCTATAGCCGCCCATCGCTACATGTCCTCCAAGAAGCACTGGCCTGGCTCTGAGCTCACAGGGAAATGTTTCTAAGCAATTCCTAACCCACTGCTCCTTTGTTAAGCTCCATGGCTAAAGATATATATTTTTTTGCATGGCAGCAACTGGGAGTTTTAGAGTTAGGGTCACTGTGACCCAGCTGAAGAGCTACCAACTGAGATAACTCTCCCAGCTGCAATCAATTGACCAGGTCTGGAGAAGCGAGTCTCTTTTCCAGCAAATTATTCCCATCAGGAAGAGCCGCGGGGGAGTCGCTCACTCCGGGAACAGCAGGACTGGAAGCAAACGCCCTGCAACCACTTCCCAGGGAAGCATGGCCTGGGGTGAGCAGGTTGGGAGGCAATCTGTCCTGCCAGACCCAGACGCAAGAGGTGGGTGCAACCAAGTGGATGTTGGCATCTAACGAGACAAGTCCGTCTGAGCTGGGCTGCTTTGCTCTTCGGTGGCGGGCGGCTCTGCACCGTCGGCAGAGCCTAGGGCGCAGCTCCTTTCATCTCAAAATTAGGTGCCTACGGTTGGTCAAATGAGTTGCACCCTAAAAGCGTCTACAGAGCCTGGAAAACCGGCTGGGGTGGAGACATCTGCATTGCAGATTTCTAGAGCGAAGGGGCAGCCTGGAAGAGAGCTGGAGATGGGAGAGAGCTGGATGGGGATCAGAGACATGGAGGGAACCTGTGGCCCTAAAAGAATCAGAAAAACTTCAATCTCTACCTCCAAGGAAAGCACCGAGTTTTACCGGGATTCGGTGTTTTGTGTTTCCCAGCAGGTGCCTCTGAGAGGAGCGTGGTGGGACCACGGTGGTTCAGGGACCTCCAGCCAATGTGTCCTCGCAGAAGAGCTCAAGAGCTTTTCCCTTGATTCACCCAGGTTTTCTTCTTTGGTCCTTCCTGCCCTGACAGCCTGGCTATTTGTGTTCTCCTCTGCCCTTCCCGACTGGGCTTGAATCGGTGTCGGGACATGGACCCAACATGCGAGGTGACACGTAGGATCGTACTCCTCCCTGTCAGAGATGTGGCAAAGAGATGGGAGAAAGAGCAAAAAATACTCAAGGCTTTTTTGCTCAGAAGTCTTTCCCCGTAGCCCTGATTGTCCTTTTCTAATAAACCCTCATGCTCGCGCTCCTGCAGTGATTTCAGGTTGGCTTTGCAGAAAGCAGATGTCTATCCCGACCCCCGCGTTTCCCAACCGATGGGACCAAGTGACAGCGATGCACCGGACGGAGGAGCCTGGATGGAGAGGAGATGCGACAGCGTGACAAAGAGCAGCACCGAAATATCGGCCCCAAGTTTGCCCTCGGTGGGGATGGTGAAGACGGGGCTTCGTCACGGGGTGCCCACTCATCTCTCGTCTGTTATTCTGAGCCCGCTCCCTCCCACTCTCGCTTCTGGTTCCTCTTCTCAGTTCTATAACCAATAACGTGTGTTTATTTCAGTGGTGCCTCTTCCTCCTTTGGGTCTCCTGGGAAGAAAAATCAGCAGTTTTTGAGGGAATCAATGTAGGTGACTTAGGCAAAAATGCCAGAACTTGTATTTCACGTATCCACTCCAGCTGCTTCTATAGCCGGGGAATTTCCAACCGGCACAGCCACAGCAGCCTCTGGTACGATTTATCCCATCTTGTCCCTCCTGAACAGCCAACAGGGAGAAACGGGCTTTTCTTGGGAGTTATCCAGGAAGCTGGACGTGTATAATGGTGTGGAAAATTCCATTCCAGGTGGGTTTGTTTCCCCTCACTGCCTGCAAAGGGGGTTTGAATGCCTGGAGGTCCACCACGAGAAGGTGGAAAGGTAAGCGAGATGTCCCCATCCTGTGCAGCTTGCTGACCCAAAAGCTAAGAAATCCAGAATAATACATCCATAGCAAGGCAGAAAGTAGAGAATGCAAAACAAAACGTTCTTTTATTTAAAATAAATATCAGAAATGTAGACAGAGATAGAGACCGGCTCCCCAAACCAAGCTTGCAGGGAAAGGCCACCTCCCCTGGCAGAACAGACTCTGGATCTGCCTTGCAATTGATGTCAGAAGGAAAACACTTCGCAAAGAGACAGAAACAGGAGGATTCAGTCCATTAAAGGCAAAATAAAAAAGACCACACGCTTGAAAGTCCTGAGTGCTCTCCATCCTTGATCAGCCCCTCGATGTTCCCTTCCTTCTGATGCGCTGACTCCATCACCTCATACCGGCTGATCTTTTCTCCTCGCCGCTGGCTGCTGGTGTCCCACCTCCCCATCCTTGCCCTACAGGTGCCGTCCCAGGGTCCCAATGGAGATGGACACGGGAGAGGAGCAGCAAGTTCTCTCGATGAGATGCTCTGAGCAACCACAGCAAACGCCTGGCATCACGCAGGAGATGTCCCTTTCGTTAAGGTCTGATTGACAGACATCTCAAGGACAGATTCGGAGGGGGGACCTGAATCCTACCCAGTCCAGTGGGGACATCAGCTGCCCGGCCACCGACTGGTCCTCTGAGGGTGGGGTTTGGGTGATTTCTTGCAAACGAGTCCCCATCCCCATCTTGAACCAGGGGAAGACCCTCTCCCCATTGAACGAGGCTCTGGTATAAACCAAGATGGAAGCATCATCATCTGCGCTGAAAAATGCCACCCGCCCCCCTTCATAGTCCAAGGAGACCCGTATCCTCCTGGGAAGCGGACTCAGACGCAGTTTGGCACGGGGGGATGTGAGGGAGTGATAAGCCTCCAGCGCCCAGACCCCCTCCTTGGGGGTGAGGCTCATCGGTCCCTTCCTCTTGACCGATGCTCGGGCCACCCCCAGGGCCCAGACACCCCCTTGCCCCACCTCCACCTCCCAGAAATGCCTCCCCGAGGCGAAGCCCTCGCAGCCCAGCACGCAGGGTTCGAAGTCGAATCTCTCGGGGTTGTCCGGGAGGTCCTGCTGTGTCAGCTGGCCCCTGGCTTGTTTTCGGTCCTTGGAGAGGTGAAGGTTGGGGTGAGCCGTGGCCGGGTCCAGGGTCACGTTGGCTGCAGGACAAGGGAGAACCAGAGCATCGGAGGTAGGGCTTGGCCCCAGGAGAGACTGGAGATGTTTCTTTTCCTCCCAGCACCTGGGACCAGCCCTGTTCTGCTTCTCCCAGCTCTGGGTGCTTCATGGAGGGTATGGGCATGTCTGGGGTTGGCACTAGCCTTGGGGTCCCCCAGCAGAGATGCCCCTGGGTGGAAGGAGAAGGGGGAGAGGACAAAGCATGGAGCAGAGGCATGGGGAGGGGATGGTGGGAAATTCATGGGGAGGGAAGGAGAAGCACAAATGCTCTTCTCTGTTCCCTTTCTTCGGGTCCCAGAGGGGCATTTGGCTTTATTAGGACCGTACCTCAGCCCCTGGATACACCAGGAGCATCAACATCAGGATGCTGTCACCCTTCCCTTCCTCTCCCGGGGGGGATTGCATTGGTTTTTTCCATGGGAATCTCTTCCGCAAGCCCAAAACCCATTTTCTCCCGCCCACCACCATCGACTTACTTGGCTCTTGCAATTTAAACATCAGGCTGTCTAAAGAGGAGAGAGATTTCGCGGTATCAGGTTTATGCGTCAGACAAACTGGCTGCAGCTCAGCTTTATCACGCAGGCTGGGGAGGCGAAACAGCGAACGGGAGACTTGGGAGGGGAAATATTGAGGGTGTGAGGGCTTGGCTGGGTGCAGAATCTCTGGGTTGCCTTGCTCTGGTGCAGGTATTGATGCTGTGGTAGCTATACAACTCTCCCAAAGCCAGGGCAGATGAACCTCCTGGCCAAGCTAAACCCATCTCCAAGAGGCACGGCAATGGATTTCTCCCTCGGTTGCCGCATCCCCTCCCTGGCTTTGTACCCACATGAACTTTAATTTTCCCACCAGCTTGGAAGAGATGGGAACAACCGCACCGGCAGCTCTGAATTTGCTTTTCACATGAGATGGGGGAGAGGAGACTCCTTTGCGGAGCTTGTTTTTCTCTCCTCTCCACTTCCCAACTATTTTTGCCCCAGGAAAAACTGTCAGTGTCCTTCTTGGGTGAAAAGTTTCAGCGGCGTTTATTTACAACAGTTACTAGGAGGGTTTTGCATTAGCAGCCAGCACACGAGGACCCAGTTTCTCCCAGATATCGGGCACAGAAGGCAACGTGCCCTCTCCTAACCC
This sequence comes from Calonectris borealis, assembly GCF_964195595.1. NCBI lineage: Eukaryota > Metazoa > Chordata > Aves > Procellariiformes > Procellariidae > Calonectris > Calonectris borealis. Next base: position 872,920 of record NC_134344.1, on the reverse strand, counting down.
CGCTCGGTACCTCGGCATTTCCTCAGTATGCCCCTCACAAGGACGTTTCTCTGAACAAAGTCCTCAAGTCTTCTTTCTAGATCGGAGGAAATCTCTACCGGCGGGTTGAACTTCATCTCACAACTGCAAAGAGAGCAAAAGAGGGCAAAACCCACGTGTGATGTATTTGATGGCTCATTTTGTTCTCGTTAAATAATCCAGGAGAAGCTATGGGATGGGGTGAGGATACTTATCCAGGAGCAAATAAAACCCCCCTTTTCCCTGCCCTGTTTCTTTGCAGTTTGTTCCCCCCAGGCCGTCGCTGAACGGACGTTTCTGAACACAAAGCGCCGTTGGGGGAGGCTGAGCTATCGACTGCGTCCGTCTGGTCTGAAACCCCGACCTCGGGATTCGCCCAGGTGGCATCCAGACCTCTCCAAGCAGCAGAGTAAAGTGAGGAGCCACCTTACCTATTCAAGAGTCTTCTGATGTCCTAAAGGTGGGAAGAGAGAGGAGAGACAGTTGGGGAAGAGGAACAACAAGTGTTGTGTCTTCTAACAGAAGTTATATATCTTTATGGCAATGCAGTAGCAAAGAAGGACCCTACCCATGTGATGATCCCACCGGCAGCAATGCTCGAAGACACCGGGGAGTTCCCGTGGGGCTGAATTTGGGCTCCCAGGTCTCAGGCTTTGCTCCATCCCTCCTTTCCCCACCAGCCCTGATGCTTTGGGCTCTCACCTGCAGGAATTGGCTCGCCGGCTGTTGGAATTTCCCTTCCATCTCCCAGATCAGGGTGTCGAGGTGGGACATCTCCTCCGAGACCTTCGCCACGGCTTCCTCCTGGACCCTGGTGATGGCCCGGTCCAGGTCTGCCAGCTGGGTCAGGAGGAGGCGCTCTTGGTCCTTCAAAAATTGGTGCAATTGCTCGAATTCACACACCATCGTCTTCCCTTCGTTTTTGGTTTTCTCCTGCCAGGATCAGAGATGAGGGCAAAGGGGATGAAAGAGGGACAGGAGACCTCCCCACGCAGCAGAAGGCACGGCGCGACCTCTCTACGACTCCAGCACCTGAAATACTGGCAAAAACTTCCCTCGTGGATTATTTTTACATCATTCTAGTTTCTGCTGGTGTCACATCTCTGAGGCTGACGCAGTCTGTGGGGCTGCAACAACCCCCAGACCTTTGCAGAAGGAATCCCTGTAGCCCCAGTGAAGCTCTGCAAGATGGGCAGGAGATGATGGGGGCTACAGAAAAGTCCCACCAAGCCCAAGAAAAACAGCTTAGTGCTTCAAAGCCACCAGGCTGGTCTCAGGATACCATGTCCCCAGTGATATTCAGGCAGTACAAGGGTGAATTTAATAGCAAACCATTTTTCTTGGGATTTAGGGAGTAGCAGGGACTATCCAGGAGGCTTAGCCTGGAAGCAAAACCAAAAGATGTAACCTCAACTGGGAGATTTGTAAAGTTTAGGGGAAAAAACCCCCAAAACTTCCAGCTCTAGACCTGGCTGGGGGCTGTCTGCCCCCCCAGCTCCCTTGCAGAGGAGCTGCAACGTTATCTCCCCCGTGCAGGCTCCAGCTGATGTGAAACCCCAGCAGATAAACCCAGGGTTGGTCGGTGCCCAGAGCAAATGGCACAACACTCTGCAAAACCAAATATGCAAGATCTGGCCTCAAAATACACCAGCAATGCTGGGGTGGGTGGAGAGACCCAGGCTCCCGCTGGAAGGCACCTACGAGGTACAAGTTCTTCCTTGCTCCGGTTTTTCTGCTTTCCAGGTATTTTTCTCTCTCCTCCTTTGAAGCCTGTAGGCGGGCTTGGATTTCTTCCTGAGGAAAAAGAAAAGATGTTCTTGGAGGAGCTGAGAAAAATCCTTTTCCTCCACTAAAATTACTTCTGCCCTCGTCTTAGATGGGAGAGGCTTTGCCTAAACGCTGGCTCCCCTGCAAGGAGCAGAATTGGAGGAGGAGGAAGGTCCAAAAGCGACCTACGACGTTCTGAAGATCTGTGCAAAGAAAATGCAACCCGCAAACAGCAACCTGGCCGCAAGCGCGGGGAAAAATTCTGCAGAGGAGCAAAACACCGACAGTAATCAATAACCCCTGTCCCGGGAAGCACGCGAGAGCAAGATAAACGCATAGTGAGATTTCCCTCAAAAACACTCGCAACCTCCAGAAATTGGTGGCTGTGGGATAAATATCTCTGTATTTAATAACCCCCAGTGGATTTATTTAGCGTGCATTTATTTAAGTGCTTTTTGAACCCACAGAAACCTTCAGCATCAGCAACATCTTGCGGCAAGGAGTTCCTCCTGTTAACGCTGCAGGACGTTGGGCTGTGTGTGCACGGCTCTGCAAAGTGCTTGACTTTTGGGTGAGAAAGATGACGAGAAGAGGTTTGGATCAGCAGGAAAACCGAAAAGGAGCAGAGAAGGGGAAGAGACAGGAAAAAGTTATTTCTCTGTATTTGAAACTAAAGAAACAGCGAATAGGGGAACAAATATGTAAAATTGCCCTCAATAACAGATGTAACCATGTTAAAAAAAAAAAAAAAAAAGGAATTCTTGGGCACTTTTACATGTTTTGAATATTTATCATAGTCAGTATTTCAGTACAGTCGAGTCAACAGCAGAGTTCAAAGAGGGAAAAGGCTAACAAAGTATTTTTTTAATTTCTCCCAGGCTGTTGGCAAAGATGAATAAATGAAAGAGGCGGGGGGGGGGGGGAAAGCCCTGATAGAAACCTTTTGAAAAACAAACGTCCATGCAATAAAATGCAAACAGGAAGCACGTGGGTAAGCGACACCCAAAGATCCCCGTTGGCTGCTGCGCCCGAACGGCCGCACTTTGCCCCTGGAAAAGGATTTTCCGTGAGGTGGGGAGGCGCAAGCGCATCCTCGAGCTTTACCTTATATTCCTCAGCAGCTTCTTCGACGGGGATCACGGTGTGGAAACGGTGAGCCTGGGCCCGGTCGCAGACCACGCAGATGGGCTGCTGGTCCTCCTTGCAGAAGAGCTTCAGAACCTCCCGGTGCTGCCTGCACAAATTCTCCCGTCCCGCTCCTCCTCCTGCCCGCAGGCTCAGCTGCCTGGCGATTTCGGCAATATTTGCTAGCTCCCTGCTGGGACGGAAATTCTTCTGTAAAGCCGTCTGCCTGCACTGCGGGCAGGAGAAATGTCCCTCCAGCCCTTCCCAGCAGCGGGTGATGCACGCCCGGCAGAAGTTGTGGCCGCAGGGGATGGAGACGGGGTCTTGGAAATAACCCAGGCAGATGGAGCAGGAGGCTTCACTGTGCAGGCTTTCCGCCGGGTTCTGCGTAGCCATGGCTCTTCCCAACCTACCACCGGGATAGGATCAAACGAGCTTCGCTTTGCAGGAAGAAGAGGAGGACGTTCCTCCTTCTGGCTCGGCCGTTTTCTCGTTGCAAACGGGGGAAACCAACCCCCAGCCCTTACGCCACGAAACGGCGGCACGGGAGGCTCGAAGAGGAGCGAGAAGAGGGCGAGCACGCGCGATGCTTCCTCCTCGCCTCCTGGCAGCCTCCCACCGGTTTCGGTTCAGTTGACTTTGAGCCAGATGTGAGATAGCAGATAGGAGGAGGGCAGGGCTGCTCTTCAGCGGGACCAGGAGGGGCTGGAGAAGTGGTTGGGGAGAAATCTCATGAAACTGGGGCTGGGATACCAGGACCAACCATGGAACAGGACTTTGGGGTCTTGGGGGTGACAAGTTGTCCATGAGTCAGCGGTGGGACCGTGCACCGAAGATAGCAACGCCACACGGGGCTGCATTAGCAAGAGTGGAGAGGGGTGGGATTGCCCCCCTCCATCAGCACACGTGAGGCCATATCTGGATACGGGGACCAGTTTGGGGCTTCCCAGTACGAGGCAGACAGCGTCAGGCCACCAAACTGAAGCCTAAAATGGATTTAGAGATTGGGATTATCCAGCCTGGAAAGGAGAAGGATCAAATCGCTGTCTGCAATTGCCCAACGGGGTTAGAGAGAGGACATCAAATCTCTCCATGCCTCTCATTATAACCTTTTAATTCTTTAATTATCCATTTAGGCTGTTTAAATGGAGGTCCTGGGCCCACAGTCATCCTTGCCCTGCTTTTGTCTGCTTTCCTAGGCATCCACTTTTGGGGACAGGCCAAGGACTTGATGGACCTTCATCTGAACCCCTGCGTCTGTTGTATATTCTCAAGGAAAAAGTCCGATGTCTCTCTTGACTAAAGCCCGGTGCATCAGGGATCGCCAACACCGACAGGAACAGTCCCCTTTCCATGTGTTCATTCCCAATTCTGACCCCCCTTACACCTTGAGGCAGGACCCAACCGAGCTGCAAACGACTCCAACTCCTGGATCGCTGCTGACTTTTCACCACCTCTATTTTCCGCAGACTTGCTGTGTTTGACAGTGCAGAAAACTCAGGTTTGTCATCTCCCTGTGCAGTGGGTTTTCGAGAGGAACGAGGATGATTTTTCCTTCCTCCGGTTATTTTAAGCAACTTCCAAAGAAAACTCACGGAAAAAAGAAAAAGAAAACACAAGAGGCAGAAACTACTTAGAATTGCGTATTTACTCTTAATTCCCCGTCGCTGCGAGCTTGCAGGCACCCAGGAACAATCATTTAGTGATTAAAAGATCAAAATATATTTTAAGGCACGGAAATGGTCCCATTTTCCACTAAAGGAAAGGAACTTGAACACCGCTACCCTTTCATTTGAGGCTTGGGCTGGAGGGAAGATGTTGTCCTTGATGACAGGGTAGGTGCCAGCTCCAGCAGCTACGTCTGTATTTTGCATTAAACAATCCTTGAGGTTGGGATATGCCTGGGGGGTCCCTCTTCTCTTGATTCCTTTTCTAGGTTGTCCCTGGCAAATAGTCTCGCTGGTGCCACCAGTTCCCCTCTGTCCAGTGCCTTCATCTCCAGCTATGGTAGCATCTGGGATGGAGAGATGGGTCTAAGGCTGTCCAGACCCTCCAGCCCAGGACAGGAATTTCTGGAGGGTCATCAGAGCTCAGAGACTTGCAAAAGCTTTGCAGAGCTCCTGCTCCACGCAATGTTTTGCATAGCCCACATTTCTCGTAGCACCCGGAGCCACAAAGGCTTATGGTGGAATTGGGACAAAAACTCAGCCCCTGGTTTGTTTCCCAGGGGTGAGTGGATGGGGTTTTTATTTTTTTTTCCCTGTGTCTTGGGAAAAAAGTGTGAGGAGAACATCCTCCATCACCAGGAACCATGGGTAGACTGTCTCCCCTTTGAAAGAAGCCTGCAGAAAAGCAAAGATCCGTGCTTTGCTCACAGCATCAAAAAACACCACTCTCCCTTCCTGACAGTTCAAGCAGATTCGTATCCGCTGGGGGACGTTGCGTAGGGTCAAGGGGGTGACATCAGGAGAGGTCAGAGCCTGGTACCCGTCTCTGCTGTGACACAGTGCCCATATCCCCGCTTCGGGCTTCAGGGGAAACCAACTCCCCCTTGGCACCGATTCCTTGGCCACCCCGATGGCCCACATGCCTTCTCCGTAGATCTCCACTTCCCAGCAGTGCCAACCCGACGTGAAGCCCCTCGAGCCCAGCACGCAGGGATGGGCTTTGAACCTCTCCGGGTTGGAGGGCAGGACCTGCTCATAGCTTCCCCACCACATCACCCTGCAGTCTTCCAAGAGGTAAAGTTCAGCGTTGGCCGTCTTCAGGTCCAACGTCATCTGTGCTGGAGGTGGAGAGAGAGTCAGGCTCGTTGCAGCAGATTTTGGGGGGCACAGGGCTTTTTCTTTCCCTTCCCATCCATCCGATCCAGTTGGGACCCCTCCAAGCATTGCCTCATGGTGGGACCAGGGTGGGAGAAGGAGGAAAGGAGGCAGCAGAGCAGTTTAGGTTAATCTTTGGGGGCAGCGGAGCTTGATTTACTATATTTTTTGATTTAATATGCCGGGTTGTTTGGGCACATGCTCGGTTCACTTACTTCTTAAAGGAAGTTTGAACTCCAGCGTGCCTAGAGGAAAGAGAGAGATGTGAGAGGCAGAAAGGGAAATTGGTCTGATTCTGGATTTCTGCAAAAATCCAGAGAGTCAGGAACAAGCCTGGGGGAACGCAGAGAAGCTTGAGGAGGAAGAGGAGGAAAACGGGACCACACCTATGAAATTCCCCCACGCACAGCGGGGCTGCCGCAAAGGACAACGCCGCATTGGAGCGTGTCTGCGGTGAGGAGCACGGGAGAGCAGCAAGACGCTATCTCCACGTAGTTAACGTGAAGTGCGTGGGACCCCATGCAACAGCCGCAGCAGGCAGGGAATGTCGGACTAACACCAGCTGCTCATTTGCAACCTCATTATTTCATCTTGAAAAAAAAATATCCCTCATTCAACAACCAGGATGTATTTCTTTCACACGGCTTCACCCCGTCCCTCCCCACCAAGAAGCACGATGACGTTTTCCTTTCTGGACCTGCGCACGGTACCTTGAAATTTCTCCATAGCTTCCTTGACGGCTGCGGTTTTCTTTGCGAAATCACAGAATTTCTTTTCCAGCTCAGGGGAAATATCGAGCGGCTGTGAGAACATTTCCCTCTCGTACCTGGAAGGAAAGAGGGGATGTATTTACGCCTGGTTGTCGTTTGCTACTCAATGTTTTATCAGCGGGGAGAATTAGCGGAGGGGAGATGATGGCTCTGCACCGTATCGCACGTCTTGGACAGCAAATTACACAACGTGATCACACATCACCCTTGTAGCTGTTTTTTGATTTGCTTCACCTGTGAAAGGATGAGGTGGTTGTGTCAGGGTCCTAATGGGAACCAACAACCCTGAGCAGACCCACCTGGGACCCCACACCCCCACCCATGATCCAGGGGCTCTATTTAAGCTCAGCCCCGAAGCATTTAGCCCTTTTGCAAGCTGCTTTGGAGGAGCATCCATGCACGGCCATGGACCCTGCTGATCCATCCCATGGGCTGCCTTCTTGGCTTGCCCCCAGCCCGTGGACCTGCCTGATGCTCTTCCCAGCCACGCTTCCCAGCCCTGCTTGGCTCTCCTTGCTCAGATATGGAATGAGGTTATGGCTGGTGATGTCTCCGCTCCCTGTACGGTTGCGTGCAGCTCCGTAGGGAGCCACCAGCCCTTGCTGCACCCTGATAACTTGTTCCAGGATGATGCTCATTTTTGTGACACTGAGCTATTTCTTCAGCAACGGCTTAAAAGTCCTCCCCAACATGCCCCCACCAGATATTCGCTTGAAGAGTGTAGGAACCTGCACCCTTCCGAAACGGAGCCTTGTCCTCCTACTTCAGCTCGTGCAGGCGACTGAGCCGTCAGTGCCAGCACATGTCTGAATTTATCATTAATTAAGAAGAGAGGGAGAGCCCTCCTTCCAAACCCCGGTGTCCTCAGTCGAGTCCAAAGGCTGTATTGCAGAACGGCCAACCTGTCCCTGCGTGATTTCTCCCAGTATCCTGCCACAAAGCTGCTCTATTGCGGTGAAATTTTGGTAGGAGAAGGACCACATACCTGCTCAAGGTGGTTTTGATGTCCTAGATGAGAGAGAAAAAGAGACTTAGTGACCTGGAATACCTCCCCTTGGAGTACGAGGGCCCCACTGTAATGAAATCCCTCTTTTAGCATGTTGGGGTATAAAAGCAAGAGCTGGAGACCAAGCTGGTGCTCAACCAGTGCCTTCACAGCAATTTTGGGAAGCCTGGGGTCTCACCTTCAGGAGTTCACAGCCTGGCTGCTGGCATATCCTCTCCATCTCCCCAATCAGCGTGCCCAGGCTCGTGGTCTCCTCCAAAAGCCTGTTGAGGATTTCTTCGTGCGCTTTCATTATCTCTGCGTCCAGCTGCTCCAGCTCGGCCAGCAAAAAGGACTCCTGCTCCTCCAGTAACTTGTGCAGCTGCTTATATTCGGTCACGATCTTCTGCTTTTCAGCTTCTCTCCTCTTCTGCCAAGGGCAAGCCAAAGTGGGTAAAAGAAAGCATCAAGCGGGACAAGAGCATCAAGCGGGACAAGAGCATCAAGAGTCAACGATGGGTCATGCGTTAGTGGGATCTACCAAAAAGATGCATTTGGGGAAGATACAAACCCCCTCTTCCTTCCCCACACCCCGTGGGTGATACTCAAGGGGTGTTCCTCCTTTCTTCCCCCATCCTCTGCCAAGGAGAACTGATGGGCACCTACAGTGTAGTCCTGGACTCTTTCTTCTCTATACTCCACGGAAGATTGAAGTGCCTCTTGCTCTAATTTCAGAAACTGCAGTTGGGTGTGAATTCGTTCCTGAGAGGAAAGAAAGAAGTCCCTTGTTTAATGGCATCGTCGTCTGGCATCAGAGGTAGGCTCTTTGTTATTACAACACCAACGGTGCTTCCTGGTCCACAGCTGGCTCGAAACTCATTCTGGGTCTTTCCAGCTTCTTTATTGCAGAAATAAACCGATTTCAGGTTGGCCTGAGCGGCCTGCAGAGGCATCATTTCTGGAAAGTACCTTGTGAGGGGTGAAGCCAAGAGGGGAAAAAAAAGCTCAATGCAAAATTAGAGGCAGGCCAGCTGAAGAGCTTTCACATCTAACACCAGCTGGTCCACAGCAGCAGGAGACAGGGTCTGGCACCTGCATCTGCTGCTGATGGAAGAAAGTTTTGATCTCTGGAGGGTGGCATTTCGCAGTGAGCGGGGCCGTTTAGCTGGGAGAAACAACACCTTCATTTGAAAAGTGGTTTTTTTCTCTTAGCTTAGTTGTAGGTCAGATGCTGGTAATTGATGTAAAGCCTTTAGAATTAAAAAAAAAAAAAACAACCCAAAACAAATGAGGAGCTGAGGGTGAAGATCGGGGGGGAGTTAATTTCTTTGGAAATTCAGTTTTGGTTGCAAATCTCATGGATTTTGGCATAACTTGCCGTGCTCAGCAAAAACAATGGGGAACTCTTGGCTGCTCTTGAAGTAAGTGTTGGGAAAGTTTTGTGACACCCGTAGCTGTTTCAAAGCTATTAATTTCCCCCCCCCTTTTTTTTTTTTTTTTAACCAAGGTCAAGGAGATTTCAGGGAGCTGTGGGGTAGGAGAAGGGCTGAGGATCTCTTTTTTTTTTTTTTTTTTTTCTACTGGTCTTCAACATAGTTAATCTTGATAAGGGACCAGCATCCTGGAGGAGAGAGCCATTTATGGCTGCTGGATAAACAAACCCTCATGAGGCTCAGTAAACACCCGGCATCGCAAATCATGAGATTAAAAGATTACACGGGGATTGCGGTGGTGAGAAATCATACGCCTCTGTTTCTTACTCTTCCCTAAGCCTGTGCTCGTGGCTGAACCCTGGGGGAGATGACCCCTTGGTCCCCAAGAGCGTGGTGCTCCTATGTCCACCTCTTCCTCTGGGCAGGTAATGCCACCTCGATAGTTGATATCAAGAGGCAAGGATGGGTGAGTCCACAGGTGGTTTATCCCACAGCCCAAAGGCTGTACAGGTATCTGCACCCCTCAAAAGCAGCAACACCAGGAATTTCTGGCCCTTTGTGCGTCACCGTGCCCATAAACCCCTCACCTTGTACTCCTGGGCAGCCTCGTTCACGGGAACCACAGAATGGTTGCGGTGCACCTTGGACCTGTCGCACACCATGCAGATAAGCCTTTCCTCGTCTTCGCAGAAGAGCTTCAGGGCTTCCTGGTGCTCCTTGCACAAGTTCTCCCCTCTTTCCACCTCTCTGACCGATTGCAGGTTCAAGTTCTTGGCTATTTCAATGATGTTGGCCAACTCCCAGTTGGGTCGGAGGCTCTCCTGGGGCACCGTCTCCCTGCACCGGGGGCAGGAGAAGTTGGTGGTCAGTCCTTCCCAGTTCTGAGTGATGCACGCCCGGCAAAAGCTGTGCCCGCAGTGGATGGACACGGGGTCCTGGAAAAGTTCCAGGCAGATGGAGCAGGAGGCTTCATCCTGGAGGTTTTCCACAGACATCCTGGCTGCCATGGAGAGCGACCAAGTTTGTTGCACTTTCGAATGATCAGGAAGGAGAGAAATTTCCTGATTCTAAGCCATTGGTTAAACGGAGGTCCAGCCCCTTTCTAGCAGGGCTTACGGCAATAGATTTACTTGTGTTGCTCTGCCAGTGCTGGGAAGCAGGAGTCAGACAGCTGGGGAGGAAGACAATTAGAGATGTCCATCCCATTTTCACCCTTTCCTGAAGCACTGGGCTTTTTCGGTCTCCAAAGCCTTCCTTTGAATCGGTGGACTTGGTGACTGGACAGCAGCTGGAACAGGAGTTTCACACCCTACTAGCACCTAAGAGCGGCTGTGGTGCAGCTGGGGTGGGAGACAATCACCGGCTGAAAATGCTTCTGACATCTCGGGAGTGACAAGGTCCAGGGCTTGGGAAGGACCTCAGCACCCTTCGGGACAGCATCTGTAGAGCTGTTTGGGAGGACTCTAACACCTCTTGGGTGACCCTAGGGGTTCAAATGTACAATTTGCTGCAGGGCAGGGCCTTCCTGGATGTCGGAAGAAATTTCTGCCATTTCTGACCCTTGGGACATCAGCTTTGTCCTTGGGGCAAGGTGGGACATCAGACTAACACCCTGCAGAGACTGCTGTGGATCAAAGATGCTTATGTGTCCCTGGAGACTGCTGGTGCCTCCAAGACCTTGCAAGGTCCCAGCAGGTTTCCCTGATCTGCAGCGACATAGCTGAGAGTCTGGGCTGATGCTTTTCCTTCCTTCTCCTGCTCTTTAAACGCCTTTATTTTGAAAAATTGTTGCTGTCCCTTCTTTCCAGCACCATTCATTTGCCGTTGCCTTTCAACCGGTTTCCAGTCCAGGTGGTTTTCAGGCACATAAGCAGGAAGAGTCATTGCTATTCCCTCCCATCACCGCTGTGATGAAGGAAGAAAGGCTTCCTTAAGTGCTTTCATTTGAGCTTTAGGAGAAACAGGTCAAGAGAGGGCAGCAAAACCACCAGGGTTTGCCATGCTGGTGGTGGCACAGCGCTATTTTCCCAGTTTCTCTCTAACAAGAAAGAGAAAACAGCCCTTGAAATATAGGAAGACACTTTAATACAGCCATTTTGCGTATAAAAATGTATATAAAACTGTTTACTAAGCTTCCCGACTCAAAGGTGTATATATAAATTGCAGAAAGGCAGAGCTCGAGCTCTTTCTGTTCATCTTTACTCCTCCAACCTCTGATTTCTCCCACCCCACAACTGTTGTTGGGGTTCAACACCAAAGCCTTAAAATGGGAATGTTCTTGCGGTGAGGTTTTTGGCTCCTAAGAGGTCTTGGTGGGGAAAAGAGCAGATATTACACTTAATTCAGTGCTATCCTCTTTTCCTTTCTAGTAACCAGACCAGAGCCTGCTTCTTCAGCCCTGCAGGAATCTCATTGTTGAATGTCAACAGTCAACATTGTTGAATGTCAAGGTAAGGAAAAATCGGAAAGGATGGGAGAAGAGCAGAAGGGATTAAAGCCGTGAAATCGGTGTCCCAGGGGCTTTTGCACAAATTGTAGGCTTCATTTTCCTGCTCGTCCCAGGGTGATATTCCCTAGCAAAATCTTGGAGAGTACCCAAATGTTAAAAAAATCCAGAGGTCTGCCCAAGATGATCCCTTCTCAATCTGCTCCTCTCGAAAACCCCGTGAGAATGAGATTCAAAGTGGACACCGGGACTCATTTGCTCCACTTTATTCTTTACCATCCATAGAGTCCCAAAATATAGTGTGGTTTCCTGGATCAAACCAGAGGTTTGTCCAGAGCATGTCATGTCCATCTTGCTGCCCGTGCTGTCTCAGGGAGCCAGCTGGATCCTGGACTCCCAAACCCAGAAGAAAGGCAGGATTTTCTCTCCGTTGAAAGAAGTCGGAGGAAAAGCAAAAGCCAAAGTCTCGTTATCGGCATCGAAGAAAGCCACGTGTCCCTTCTCGTAATCCAGAGAGACCCGGATAGTCCTTGGCCTCCCATTCAGAGGTTGAACTGTTTCGAAGGAGGTGAAAGCTTGAAACCTGTCCCCACAGATGCCAACAGCCCAAATCCCCTGGGAAGGGTCGAGGTTAATCCAACCCTTTCTCCACGCCGAGTCTCTGGCTACCCCCACAGCCCAAAATCCCCTGCTCCCCAGCTGCACTTCCCAGTAGTGCCTCCCCACCGTGAAGCCTTCGCAACCCAACACGGAGCAGTAGGTATCAAATCTCTGGGGATTGTTGGGCAAATTCTGGGGCGTTTCATCCCACCTCACGCTCCTTCGGTCCTCAGAGAGGACGAGGTGGGGGTTTGCTGTGTCCGGATCCAGAGTCACGTTTGCTGATGGGAAGGAAAGCACGAGAGAAGAAAAACAAAAACAGGATGTCAGAGGGAAGGTGGTGGATATTTCTCTCCATCTGCACCCTCCTGCTTTTTTCCAGGGATGAAATCTTGGCCTGACCGAAACTGTTCCTTAAAGGCTTTCTCCATGAAATATGCCATCCAGAACTATTTAAAGGCTCTAATGATTTGTACTTTTTTTCATTCCGGGGGAATAGAAATTCATCTTGCCAACACAGCAAGAAAGTGTGAATTCCCTGCTTTTGCTGTCTTTTCTCACTTGGGTCCCCTTTTTCACCCCAGCATACCTCCAGTCTCCCGTGACTTACCCCACTGCACATCCAGTTCAACTGGGAGACTCTCTGGAAGGAGAGAGGAGGAGAGAAGCGCTGTTAGTTTGTTTATGGGGGAGAGGGAGCGTTTTAGAAATGGGTAAATACGAGGAGGTGCGCTTTTCCCCTTGCAAAACCAGGAAAATCACCAGGTGAACAAGTCCAGCTCATGGATAGATGGACCTCCAAACCCAAGATGACCAGCTTTATGAGGATATTTCTTTAATTCAGAGTTGACTGCACCAATTACTAATTGGAGATCAGAGAAAGGAATGGGACAGTTATCTGAACAGGGAGAACGGTCTCAAAATAGCTCGTTCGGGGCTTATCTACACCACCATCCGTTTGTGCTGTGTTGACTTTTCACGCTGACTCGCTCAGGGGTGGCTAGACGTTACCTACGGCCTGTTTGGTTTAAATAGGGCCGGAATCAAGAATTTGATTCATTTCCTTCGTGTAGCTAAAGGGAGGGGTTTGCTCGAGCCCTTCACGTTACTCAAGCATTCAGGCGCGTGTGCAAATACGCCTGAGAACACAGTTACCCTCCCTCTTCCAGCTCCAGCCCCAGATAGCAGGGTTATTGAGTAACTCATCGTTAGCGTTCCTTAGCTGGGCCTTTATGCTGGTCACGGGCCAGTGTCCGCTCCTTTCCAGCTGCAGAAGTGTGTTTAGATTTTCCCCTTCCTTTGTACCTCTGAATTTCCTCAGGGCTTCCTTCAGAACGATGTTTTTCTGAGATAAATCCTTGAGTCTCTTTTCCACTCTGGGAATCTTCTCTGTCAGTTGCTGGGAAGTCCTTGCTTCACACCTGGAAGGAGAAGACTTTTGTATTCCTTCCTTGCTTGAACGAGCTACGTAGAAACCCTGCTTAGAAAAGCTGACGGGTGAGCTTATTTCTCCCCAAGCATCAGGTTGAGTCAGTTGAGACATTGCTGGGCGTATTGGTGGTCCCGATGTCCCCGTGGAGGACACACAATTGCTCTGGACCTCCTCAGTGGTGGATATTGGCTTCCTCCAGCTGAACGGAGGAGGTGGTGGGGATGTGATCTTGCCCCAGGGCCATCTCCTCCCTAGCTTCTTCCTCACCCTGAGCGCTGGGGACTCTGGTAGAGAGGATAACCCCTCCTGCTCCCCCATTCTGTCCGCTTTGTGACACTGTGCTGGGGACAACCGTCCCCTCCGGAAAGGGAGAGCCACGTACCTGGCCAAGGCACTCCTGGCATCCTAGAGGAAAGAGAAGATGGGAATTAAACTTTGAGCGATCTTCAGGTCCGTTCCTATCTCTTATCTCCCTCAACTGCTGTTTGCAAGCACGCTTGGCTTGGGTTGGGTTTTCTTGTGCCAGCACAGAGCAAGATCAGCGACCTCTTGTACTCGTACAGTGGCCCATTTGGTCCACGGCTAGAAGAAATGCTCAGATACAGCTGGTGGAATATCACGTCCACCTCCAAACACTGCTTCTGCTTGTGTCCTGCCTGACATGGTCTCTTGGGGAGGGAAAGTGGGGTCCTATGCTGGGTAGCCTCACCGTGGACTTAAGCCAGGATTTATTTATTAGCTCTTGTCACAGTCCTGCAAGATGTGCATCAATCTCCCTTACTTTGCCTGGGTTTGGGAGTGAGGCAGTTGGTGGACACTTCCAAGATGCTGAAAGACTAATTCTGGGGTCCTCCTCACCATGGGTTGGCTATGACATAGCACAGCTCATTAACGTTGACGTACGATGTACAATAGGGCTTCTTCATGAAATGAGCATCTAAACAAACTACACAAAATGTCAAGGCAAAGAGATTGGGGAGAGGGGAAGAGACCAGCACCTCAACGGCACATTCAGAGCATTGCAAACCCCACTGCCCAACTCCTCGTTCTCACCTGCAGGGATTTGTTCTCTGGCTGTGGGCTCATCCCTTCCAGCTCCCGGATGAGGTTGCCCAGGTGGGAGATCTCCACGGAGATCTTCCTATCATTCTCGGTCTGGGTCTGCACTATCTGCTTCTCCACCTCCTCCAGCCACATCAGGAGGAGACGTTCCTGCTCGTCCTGGAACTGGTGCAGCTGCTTAAACACCAACATGATTTTCCACCTCTCGGCTCTTGTCTGCTGCTGCGAGGAACAGATGGGGAGGGATGAGAACAGAAAAAAATCCAAGACCTAAAAACCTGGTTACATAAAACAGGAGCAGGGACTGGTCTTTGGCCCTGAGGCCAGTCTAAGTCCATAGCCCGTGGCTCTGGGTCCCCTTTGAGCTTTACGTGATAAGATACCCCGTGGAGTCATAAAATATTTGAGGCCTTTTTGGGAGGTTGTTTTTATTTTTCAGCTCGAGAAACATGAGGGCGGTGTTGCTTCATGTTTTTCCCACAGCCTGGAGGAGACCGGGCGTTGCATGCAGGCATCTGCGAGCGTTTGATGGGACAAATCCTGCTGGGGTAGTGTTTGAGGAGAGGAGAATTCAGCGGTGAGATGCTGCAGAGGCTGTTGGAAACGGTCCCTGGCACACGCAATTCCCCAAAACCCCCAGGTCTTGGCATTGCGGGCAGGAGCTGGATGGGACAGGACCGAATCCAGGCCAGGGACTGCGGCACGAGCAACCAGCAGCACGTTCATGGTGTTTTCCTTCCATCCCCACTTTATTTAGCAGGAAAGCCATTGCCCGGCTCTGCTCACCTTCACCCTGGCAGCCTCCCCCGTTCTCATGAAGCTGCGATGAAACATCCGTCATGCTTTCTGCTTCTGCTTTTGAGGAAATCACCATCTCTCACTTCCTTAGAGCTACGGATCCATCCCCCAACCTCTGGTAGCCCAAAACAGAGCTGGGAGGCGGTGGAAACATCTGGCGTGGTGCATTCTCCAAGGGAGGTGTGTCTGCATCTGGATGCTCAGATGCCCCAAGGTGCCACGAGAGCCACCACCCTCACCGGGACCCAGACGGCTACGCAGCAGTCGAAAAGCCCCGTCAGGGCCTGAGTTGGACACAAGCACCCCCATGGACCTCATGCTTGGTGTGGCAGACCCACCTCCAGGACCAGATGGTAGAAAGCAGCTCTTGGGGTACAGCGGCGAAGATGGAGAGGTCTGAAGCACCATCCCACCACCCCACCGCCCAGGAGGACCCACGTGCCCAACTCCTCTGTCCAAAACGTGGCTCAACTAAGCTACAAGCACCTCCCTTCGACCATTCGGAAACCACCTCGCTCTCCACTAGCCTTTTGTGGCTGCCAATTTCCCCTCGAGAAACATCTGCGTTTCATTCACGGGTCCCTCACCAAGATGGAGCAAGTGAAAGAGAGATGGGCCCAGCTGGGTGGAGCAGCTGGAGACGTTGTCCTCCTCACTGCAAATGTAGGTGCCGATCCAACACCTTGATCAGACCTGAGGAAGACATCTCCGTGCACGCAGCAGCAGCGAGCACCTACCAGATACTTCTGGCTTCTCTTCTCCCCGGTCAGTTTTAATCCTTGGAGCTTTTCTCTTTCATCCTTGAGGCTCTTCAGTTTGCTCTGGATTTGCTCCTGGGCGTAAAAAAAAATAATAGGATTAACCTGCAAGTTGTTGGGGAGAGGGATGCAGGGCTTCAGCGTTGCTCTAGCTGATTCCTGGTGTGTCCGAGCATGAGACCACCAGAATTTGGAAATATTTAAATATTCTTTATTCTGTTGCCCCTTTTCACCCCCAGACCTTTTCTATGAAGCATCTTGCGAATGAAG
The DNA here is from genome assembly GCF_964195595.1 of Calonectris borealis. Lineage (NCBI taxonomy): Eukaryota > Metazoa > Chordata > Aves > Procellariiformes > Procellariidae > Calonectris > Calonectris borealis. The sequence goes on along the minus strand of NC_134344.1, from coordinate 856,634 downwards.
AGTCAAATAAAAGCAGTATTTAGTATTGCAGACTCATTTACACCCCTGTCCTGCTCTTCGCCAGCTCCTTCTCCCAGCGTGTTTGTGCTCCGTTATTTTCTGCACTCGCCGTAATCTGTTCTGCCTCGCTTGGCTCGGTTTATCCCCTCGTGAGCACAAGATCCATTTTTTTTACCCTTAATCAGGTCCCCCAAATTGCTGCAACTTCCCATCCTCTGCAGCATCGGCGTTTCTGCCCAAACTTGTCACCTTCGGCTCCTTCTGCAGACCGAGGAATAATATGAATAATGTCTCCGGAGTTTGTTTTTCGGAGGAGATAAGTTGCACCTCGGAAATCTCTGGTTTTTAACATCTACTCCTCAAAGACCCTCCCATGACAAATGCCGATGGACCCTGACCCCCTCTTCATTTTTATCAGCTTATTTTCTCCCTCCTGCCCCTCACTTCTTCTTTCCGACCCCTCATCTTGTTCCGTGCTCGCGGCGTGACTAATGTCACCCTTCGCCTCCCCCTTCCCAGTCATTTCTTCCCCTGTGGGCAGGATGAAATGTCACCGGGCTTCCTCCGCACAAGCACCGACCCCTCCTCCTCCTCCTCCTGACCCCATCCTCCCTCAAGGGAATTCAAAATGCCTCCCGGCACCGTCGCGGTTATCCTGAGATCGCTGCTCGGAAAGAAATTCCTTCGGGGAGAGATTTACAGCGGAAAGGACAACTCATCTGGGATTTCCAACCCAATTCTTGCACAAAAATCAGCGGCGAGAGCTTCGCCTGTGCACAAGTGAGTGAAGGTGGGGTCCGGCTCTGCTAATTTGGGTATTTTCGATGAGCTACCGGCCTCAGCTTCCTCTGTGGTCCCTGGAGAGGGTGACAGCAGATAAAGCGGTGGCTTTTCGTCCAGGAATCCAAGCTGACAAGGTCGCCCTGGGAAGCTTAAACTGAAATCCCGCTTCGGAGGTTGCGGTGAAAATCAGGTTTTTAACCAATTCGTGCCACCTGGGGGTGACCCCGAGCGTGGGTTTTGCTGGCGGGCTGGGTCTGACCCAGCACCCTGAATTCTCCCCCGAGCTGAGCGGTGCCCCTCACCACGCATCTGGGCGCCCGCAGAGCGGGGTGGCTGCCTCACAGGGCTGGAGCCAAAGCAGGGATGCAAAACAGCTCCAGCTAGATGATTTACCGGCTCAGCCCAACCTGCTCCACCCCAAATTTTGCAAAATCCTACGGGACATCCTTCCCCATATCCTTGGGAAGGTGGAGAAGCCCCTGGCTAGCAGACCTCCGCCTCTGATGGAAAAAAAAAAACCCCAAAACCCCAAACTTTACGGCAAAGGACGGCGCTGTGATTTCTTACTTTGCATTCCTGGGCGGCTTCTTCGACGGGGGCGACGGTGTGAGCGCGGTGAGCGTGGGAGCGGTCGCACACCACGCAGATGGCCGTCCGGTCCTCCTGGCAGAAGAGTTTGAGCGGTTCCTGATGCTTCGGGCAGAGGTTGCCCGCTCCGGCCGCGTACCCTGCCCTCGAGCTCAGCTTCTTGGCGATCTCCGCCAGGTTTCTTAACTCACGGTTTGGTCGAAATTTTCTTTTCTGGGCAATTCCTCGACATTGGGGACAAGCAAATCTCCGATCCGATTTTCCCGAGCATCGCGTGATGCAGTCCCGGCAGAAGCTGTGCCCGCAGTTGATGGACACGGGGTCGCTGAAATAATCCAGGCAGATGGAGCAAGATGCTTCTTTCTGCAGACTCTCCAGCGGGTCGCACTCGGCCATGGCTGAAGAAGAATGACACGATTACTTTTGCTTCATTGAATTCTTTTTTCTTTTTTTTTTCCCCTTTCGGCAGCAGCTGGGAGTTTCCTTCTCGATTAAGCCTTTGCTATCTGAACTGGGAGGTCTTGTTTGAAAAGTGCAGCCTCGTAAAGGATGTAAAAGGAAGGAGGGGCGGAGAAAGGGGAATTTCGGGGCTGTTTTCTGCGCGAAACGCAGTTTTGCAACACCCCTCTGAAACCTGAGTCACTCCAAAAGGCGTTTCAAGGTCTTCAGAAGTTTGCTGCTAAAGAGAGAAGAGGGAAAAGAAGTTCTTCGTCCTGACCCGTGACCTCCGAGTCCCAAATAATGAGTTGACGGCGGGGAGCATTCGGCGGAAAGAACAGCTTATGGACACCACCGCTCCCTCCTTCCCCCTCGCCAGCATCTCTGTGCAGCCAAAACGTAAAATTAGGGGGGAAAAAAACCCCTTTCCTCCCTCTTTTTCCCAGGTGTTTTTGAGCCCAGCTGGAGGAAGAGCCGTGGGGTTGATACCCGGACACTCCGTATTGCAGAGCTCAGCATCCTCGCCGCTCGTTTAGGAGGTGACCCCAGCCCGCAGGAGAGCAGGATGCTCCCACATAACCGCCGGGACCGGGAATAAACCCGGGTTGAGGGATCTCCAGGTCAAACCCTGCCCTGGCTGAAGCAGCTCGGCGTATATTTTAATTTTCAGCCATCAGGCAAATCAGGTTACAGCCCTGCGATACATTCGTGCATCGCCATGTACCTCTTTCCTTCCTCCCTACGTGCTCAAGCCAAGGAGTCGCTGGTTTAATTGCAAATGAGTAATCTAAGCTCTGTTTGCTTCTCGGCCACCTCTGCAGCTGCAGCTCTGGCCGCGCGGGACGCCGGCAGCTCCCGAGCTGCGAGAAGTGACTCGGCGGAGGAAATGAATCACGCAGCACCAAAAAAAAAAAAAAAAAAAAAAAAAAGAAAAAGAGAGAAGTGCTTCAGACGTCCTCGGCGAGATAAGGCAGGGCGTGCTCGGGGGGTCAGGGCGGTCGTTCCGTGCCCCGAGATCAGGCACCAGGATTGGACCCATCCTGAAAGGGTTTTGGTCGAGATGCTCTTATAGACACCGCTGGGCTCTCCTCCAGCCGTGGGCAATTTTCCACCCGGGAAAGGCTTTTCCCATGCCAAAAATACTCCCGCCTGTCTGTTTGGGCAGGGATCTGCATCCCCTGGTAGCGGATAAATGTTCATCTTGTCTTGTTGCCCACCGGTGCGAGCGCCGATCCCAACCTTCAGCATCCTCCCTTGTGTCTCCGACCTGCGAATCCCACAATCCCACCTCCTTCGGCCAAAGCTTTGGGGAAATATTAATTAACACCAGGTTGACGACAGGCTTGTGCGCAGCCCATCCCTCGGCAAACCCACCCAGCCGGGTCCCGATGCTCAACGTTGAATTATCAGCAAGTCCACGGTCCCCTCGTTTGCTGTCCGAGAGTTGCAAAATCCCTGGTCCATCCAGATTTAAAAATCTCCATTTTTCTCCTCCCCGCAATGCGCTGCAAAGCCACGTCGGTTATTTTTTAGGTGATGAATGGCTTAGGTATTTTTTCCAGTACATTGCAGGAAATGAAGCTGCGCTGACCCGTCTCTAAATTCACCACTATCTCCCTCCTTCCCCTTTTTTAAAATGAGCAAACTCGACCTCTTTTTCCAGCGGCTTCCCCGCCATCCTCCACCACGTCACCTCGGCCACCTCTCTGACCCCGTGGCTCATTGCCACCAATTCAAGATGACGTGAAAATTCAGCTGAGAAGATGCTGATCTCCTTTTTTTTTCTCCGCTGCGGCCATAATTTTGACCCCCGGTGCGGTACCTGTGGTTATTATACACGGTACTGCTCAGCACCTATGGATGAGTTAACTATAAGATCACAGCAAGCCCTTTTAATGAAGGCTAAAATAAAACAAAATGTCCTTTTCCATTTCTCACAAGCGTGGTAACAATTCGGCCTCGGTTCAAGCTCTTTGGGGTCTCTCCGGAATAGCAGATTTTTATATCATCGGCGTAGCTGCTGCGATGCTGCAGCTCTTGCTTTCCTCGGGCATTGACTTTGCACATCGACGCGAGCTCTTCTGCCGTAGGACTTCTCTAAATTATGAGTTAAAAAAAATATATATACCTCTAAAAACCAGAGAGGAAGGTGAAGGAAAAAAAACCAACCAAGGAAATGAATGCAGAGAAAAAAAGGGGCAGAGAGGGGAATTCACTGCAGCCCTTTCTGCTTCAAAAAGGGAATAAGAAATGGGCTGTGACGGGGCCTCGATTCCCTGCGTGACGTGAATTGGGCTTGGAAAACTTATATAAAGGGAAAATGATGGAAAAACGGCTATGATTAAAACATATAGAAAGGGAAAATGATGGAAGAAGCACTGTGATTAAAACTTACAGAAAGGGAAAATGATGGAAGGGCTGTGATTAAAACATAGAAAGGGAAAATGATGGAAGGGCTGTGATTAAAACATATAGAAGGGAAAAGGATGGAAGGGCTGTGATTAAAACATATAGAAAGGGAAAATGATGGAAGAAGGGCTGCGATTAAAAATATAGAAAGGGAAAATGATGGAAGGGCTGTGATTAAAACATATAGAAAGGGAAAATGATGGAAGAAGGGCTGCGATTAAAACATATAGAAGGGAAAATGATGGAAGAAGGGCTGCAATTCTCATAACTTTTTTCAGATCTTTTCTTTTCCTTCCTTCTGCAAAATCCAACCCTTTGCTTTCAATGAAAACATGAAGAGTTGGGGGCTCAGCCGCTTTCACGAGTGGGTTTTGGGGGGAGGGATGTAGTTTTGTGCCCCATGGAGGGGGGAAAAGAAAAAAAAAACCAAAAACCGTAGCGCCCAACGTGGGGCTCGAACCCACGACCCTGAGATTAAGAGTCTCATGCTCTACCGACTGAGCTAGCCGGGCTGCTGCGGGCGGATCCCCGCGGCCACAACCGGCCCTGCGGCCCCCGGGAGCGGTGCGGGGTCCCGCAGCGATCGTGGGCGTTAACGGTACCGGGAGCCGGCCCCGGGAGCCCGCCCGGTCCCGGGGAACAGCCGCTCCCCGGGGAAGGGGGGTGTGACCCGGCGGTTATTGCCCAGCCCTGCTGCAGGGTGCGGGGCCGAGGCGTTTGTAAGAGCTGGAAGTGCTTTGTGTGAGCGTGAGGAAAAGCGTTAAAAAAAAAAGGAATAATTGAGTGTTTCTGCCCGGTTTCGAACCGGGGACCTTTCGCGTGTGAGGCGAACGTGATAACCACTACACTACAGAAACGCCGTGGGAAAACCTCCCCCCCGCGGGGCTACGGCTGTGCAGCCCTCTCCGGTGCGGCGGACACCGGGGGCCGGAGCCTCCCCGGAGGCTCCGCGGCTCCGGGGGAGGAAGAGTCCGGTGGGGCGGCAAAAAGAGACATGGAGGTGGGGGGCCTGAAGAAATGTCAGGGCGCCCAAGGCGGGGCTCGAACCCGCGACCCTGAGATTAAGAGTCTCATGCGCTACCGACTGAGCTAGCCCAGGCAGCCACGCCCCCTCCCGCGGAGGCCCCGCCCACGCCCTTCAGACCCCGCCCCTACACCGCAGCGTCCTGTCCCCGTCCCCCCCCCCCCCCGCCCCAGACCTCCAAGACCAACGAGGTGGGGGGGTAGACAAGCCCGCCGCCACCGAGAGTGCCGGGGTCGCCGGGGTCTCTGTCGCCGCCCCGCTGACTTCACGGACAACGGGGCGCTTCGGTTACCACGGCAACGCGGGCGACGGAGGCAGCGGAGGGGGGGGGGGGGGGCTAAAGCACCGCCCGTCCCTCTTCCGCCCACCCGGTAACTTAGCAACCCACCGCCGGCGCCTGTCGCGCCACTTCCGGTCATGTGATGATAAAGGGGCGGGGCTTGCCGCGGGGGGCCCGGAAAGCGGAAGCGTTGCGGCGTTTCCCGTCTGTTGGCGGAGCTCGCACCATAGAGAGTCAGCGGCGGCGGGGGCGGGAGAGGGGATAGAGCGTCTCCCCCGGGCCCGGGCCGGGGTCGGCGAGCAGCGGGGCGGTGACGGGGCGCAGCGGCCTAGCGAGGGGGGGGCACCACCGGTCCCGGCTGGGCTGAGGCTGGGGCCAGGCCCGGCGGCGGGGATCGCTGTGGGGAGCGGTGAGGCCTAAAGCCCGGCGCCGTTGTTTTGGGGGGAGGAGTGAGGCCTCCGCCGGGGCCCGGGTGGGCCTTGGGGGGTGTTGGGGGGAGCAGGGCCAGGCCCGGCTTGGAGGAGTGGGGGGGGGGGGCCGGGACAGGGCAGGAACGGGGCCAGCCCCCGGTTTTGGGGGACCGGAGGGTGCTGAAACGAAGCAATAGCGAGGGGTAGAGGTAACGGCCCTGGAGGCCGGGGGGAAAGGGGGGGTTGAAAGAGGAAGCGACACCCCAAGGCCTTGGTGGCACCTGGGTGGGGACCGGCCACCCTTCCGGGTTCGAGCTGGTGCCCACCCCAGCGTAGGGAGCGCCGGGGGTCGGCCGGGAGCTCAGGGCCCCTGTGAGGAAGAGGAGAATCTCACCCCCCATCCCCATGGCGGCCACAGCGGTTTTAGGAGATGGGGTCCCTTCGGGGGGCTCCAGCGGGCGGCTGAACCCGGTGGAGACGCTGCAGGAGGAAGCCATTTGCGCCATCTGCTTGGACTATTTTGTGGATCCCGTTTCCATCGGTTGCGGGCACAATTTCTGCCGCGTCTGCATCTCGCAGCTGTGGGGCGGCGAGGCCGAGTACGAGGTGGCCCCGGGGGCCGCGGCGGTGGGCGGCGGCGAGGTGGGGATGGGCGACGTGCTGGAAGAGGATCTGGAGGACGAGGAGGATGAGCTGGATGAGGACGAGCTGGATGTGGAGCAGGAGGAGGAAGAGGAGGATGGCGGCGCGGAGGAGGAGGAAGACGATATGTGGAGCGAGGAAGAAGACGACGCCGACCTGTGGGAAGATCCCGTGGAGGAGGACATGTGGGACGGTGGGGTCGGGGGAGAGCTTTACTTTGGGGACGAGGACTATGACGAGGACGTGATGGAGGAAGACGTGGAGGAAGAGGAGGAGGTGGAAGAGGAGGAAGAAGAGGTGCAGACACCTCCTCCCCCTGTCCTGGCCACGCGGCCTCGACGCCTCCAGACCTTCACTTGCCCGCAATGCCGAAAAACCTTTTTCCAGAGGAATTTCCGACCCAACCTTCAGCTGGCCAACATGGTGCAAATCATCCGCCAGCTGCACCCGCACCCCCAGCGCCTCGCGCCGCCCGCCGCCGGTCCCTCCATTTCGGGAGCCGCAGCGGGGGTCCCGGGGGTCCTGGTAGCGGTGGGGGGTCAGGGGCCACCGAATCTGTGCGAGAAGCATCAGGAACCCCTCAAACTCTTCTGCGAGGTGGACGAACAAGCCATCTGCGTGGTGTGCAGGGAGTCGCGGAGCCACAAACATCACAGCGTCGTCCCTCTCGAGGAGGTGGTGCAGGATTACAAGGTACGAAGGTTTCGGGATAACGAGGTTGTTTGGGGGTTTTTTTTTGGGGGGGAAGGGGGGGAAGAGAGCTGTCGGCGCCGGCAGGAGCCGACGGCGCGGGCTGGGTCGTGCTGGCGGCAGGCAGACGGCGTTGGGTGGTTGGAGGCGGCGTACGGGTGGGTCTCGCCGGGCTGGTTCAGCGAGCGGAGGGGGGGGCGGGGGGACGACGAACGGGCTGCGTGGGTTGGGGTGCAGGAGACCGGGAAGGCACGAAACCGGCGGCTGGGTTGGTTTGGCTGGGGAGGGGTCTGGTTAACCACGGGGAGGGAGATTTAGGGACCAGGCGGTGACGGTAACGAAGGGAAAACCGGCTGGATCGTGGAGAAATCATCCCGCCGAGGCGCGGGTGAGCTCCGCTGCTCCCACCGGGCTGCTTCGGGGTGAAACCCCTCCGGGTTGAAACGAGCACCCACGTCGTGGTGGGTCCGCACCTTACAAAGCCTTTCCCGAGCGGTTCCCCACCCTCGCTCGGCTCAGGCGATACCTGCCCGAGGGTCTTCGGAGCCAGATCCCGAATCCCCAGCGGCGGAGACCCTTCGTTAGGGGTTTTAACGGGGCAGCCTCGCTGTCTCGGATGTGAGCGGGGACCCTGAAACAAAGCACGGCGTAAGGACAGGGGACGATGGTCGCTGAGCCCTTCAGGCTGCTGCTTACCCCTTCTCTTGCAGTTTTGGTTTCTCCGTGAGGTCGCGTCTCGCTTTTTGGGGTCTTCTGGAAGAAAAGAGTGGGGTTTTTTGGTTCATTTAATATCCAAAGGCATGTTGGAGGAGTTGCTGCCGCATGTGGTCGCGTCTTATCTCGTCCTCCCTCGCTGGAAGCTCTGCAGGGCTCTGGCCATGGCTGATACGTTGGCAGCTCCCATCGGAGTCGGCACCCTTTGAGCCCCTCAAGATTTTTGGGGGGTTTGATAGCCAGAGGAGGCTTGGGGAGAGGGGAAGGACGGCGACGGGGTGTCTCGTCCCTGCGTCGGGCTCTTTCGTGGTGCGTTGTCGGAGCGTGGCCGGCAGCGCTGTTTGCTCTTGGGTCGGCTCAGTCCATTTTCCCTTTTCCTGGGAAAGACGCTGCAAATTCTGGAGGAGGCAGAAAAATCAATTCCTAAAGGGCAGAGGGAGCGTCCTGGGAGGGCGGCGAGGAGAAGCGGTTGGTTTTTTGGGAATGGCAAAGCTTATTCAGCGCAGGCAATCATGACCGATGAAGCAGGTAGCGGTTTCGTCGTTGGCTTAAGCTGATCTAGGACCCCGCTGCTACCGAAAGGCGCAGCCTGAAAGGGTGGTCTAAGCCTGTCCTAGGTTTGTGCTGAGTTTAGGAGCGCAGATCCCTCCCTGGGTCCTGATCCCACCCCAGCGGGACGCGTGCACCATGGCCCGAGCCACGCATCGAACAGTCTGCGCTTGGTGACTGCGGATCTGGCGTTCATGGATGTTCCCCGATCCGAGCGGGGCGGGATTTTTGGCTTTCTAATTAAAACCAGCTCCCAGAACCAGCACTTAGGGAAAGCGGAAGGAAAGTGGTCTGAAATCTGGGCAGGAGGTTTTGTTCTCAGCCCTGCCGTGGAGTTAGGGACCAAAAGAGGAGCAGAAGGAGGAGATTGCCTGAGCCAGGGAAGCCTGAGATGCGTTTCTTTCTCTCAGAACAAGCTCCAGAGCCACTTGGAGCCGCTGAAGAAGAAGCTGGACGCGGTCCTGAAGCAGAAATCCAACGAGGAGGAGAAGATCACGGAGCTGAGGGTAAGAACCTGCGGATGAGCCGGCGCGTGATTCCTTTCCACACTTACTCATTTCCCGTTTCTCTGTTTCCCACCTTTCACCCTGCCAAGAAATAATCCGCCCTCAGCTAAGGAGGACGCCGAAATGCCGGCGCTGGGAGCGCGTCTTGGCCCAAAGTCTGGTGAGGGGGATGAGCGGGGAAGCTTTTCCCCCTCTGCCTTGCGGATTTGAGCTCTCGCAGAGGCGTTGCCGTCCCTTTGCTGCAATCGTTGGGATCACAACGGGGAAGCTGTTTCCCTGCTGAATTAGAGCTTAATTAGGGGGGTTTTGTGCCTGGATGCGTTGTGGGAATTGGTAGCCTGGGAGAGAGAACAAATTGCCGTCCTTTGGGCCTGCCGCTTGAGCTAAGGATGCCTTTCCTCCCTCTTCCCCGCTCCGCAGGACAAGATGAAGCTGGAAATCAAGGAATTCGAGTCGGATTTTGAGGTGCTGCACCAGTTCCTCATCGGGGAGCAGGTCCTGCTCTTACACCAGCTGGAGGAACGCTACGAGAGCTTGCTGGCCCGTCAGAGCAGCAACATCAGCCAGCTGGAAGAGCAGAGCGCTGCCCTCGGCCGCCTCATCGCCGAGGCGGAGGACAAGAGCAAACAGGACGGGCTGCAACTGCTCAAGGTCTTTCTTTTTTATTATTTTTTTTGTCTTTTCTTTTTCCTGTCCCTGGGATGGGAAAAGGGAAATTTGGGATCGGGGGATCCCAGGAGGAGGGTAGAGCCCTGCTGCCGTGCCGGACAAAGCCTCTCCCAGCTGTTTTTAAACCTTCCCAAAGAGCTGTAAACTCGGATGGTTCACGTAGTTGATCTCTGGACTGTGAACCCTCCCTCGGCTCTGCGCCGGCAGCTGTAGGAGCCCCGGCCCCGCTTTACGGCGAGGAGATAACGTCAGCGGTGGGAATTAAGCAGAGCTGCCGAGAGGGGAGTGGACCTTGCTTCAAAAGGGAGAACGTCCTAACCTGGTGGGCTGGATCCTTCCCGTCCCTCCTGCCAGGGATCCCGCAACCTCTGCTGGATCAGAGGGGGAAAAAACGGGAAGAGAAGGGGACGCCCTGGGAGATCTGGGTGTCTGGATTAGTGGGAAAAGGGAAAAATCCATGGGATACGTCGCTCTGTGGGCTATTCCCATCGCCTGACCGTGGGAGGGGACTCATCCTGTCCCCTGGGGCGGTTGGCTCGTTGCAGCTCAGCACGGTGCTGAGCCGCGGCCGCTAAGAGGATTTAGCGTGAGCCGCGGTGGGATCGGCCTCGGTCCTCCCTGATCTTTTTCTTTCTCTTTCTCCCCGCTTCCCACCCGGCTGCCTCCTTTTGCAGGACATCAAAGGCACATTCATCAGGTCAGTGACTTTCCGTCGGCATCTTCCCGCTGTAACGAGCTTTTAAAGGAAAAAAAAAAAAAAAACACCAAAACCATGAGTTTTTGTTTTAAACCCCGTGCGGTGGGCGCCTTTCCAGGCTGGGGTTGGGTAACGCGAGGGCAAGCTCGGTCATGGCCGGTGTCAAAACGATCGTGATGGTGGGAACGCCTGGCGGGGCATAAATGGGATTTTTGGGGATGACTGGGGACATACGGGAGAGGGGAAGGGCGGGGAAAAGATCTGGGAATCCCTCGCAGCCGCTTTTTTGGGAGCAGAGCTGGGTCTGCCCGCGCGGACCGCGTGCCCGGGGGAAGCAGGAGCCGCTGGCAAGTCTGGAGGGACTATTTTTATTTTTTCCACCCCATCTTGAACTCGGACAACAGCCGCTCGTCTCAGTCGGCCCCCAGCCGTTCGCCGGCAGGTAGCGGAGCCGTGTCGGAGCACGGCCTGGCTGTCCCCGGAGCCGGGTGGACGCGGCTCCGTCCCTGCCGGAGATTCGGCCGCAGACAGGGCGGGGACCGCCGGCTGCACCAGCGTAACCGGTTGGGCCGATCTCTGCCCCGCTCTGGGTTTTTTTGGCTGCGTGCAGGGCACCTGGTTTCTCCTGCGGTTTCTTTACCTCCCCGCGCGCTGAATTCCCACTTTTTTTTCCCCTCCCCGACAGATGCGAGAACATCAAATTCCAGGAGCCCGAGATGGTGCCGGTGGACGTGGGGAAAAAATATCGCAACTACTTTCTGCAGGACGTGGTGATGAGGAAAATGGAGAAAGTTTTCAGTAAAGTCCCTCAAGGTGAGCGAGACCCGGTTCCTCGGCCCGAGGGGACGACGCGGCTTCCCAGTGAGGTCCTGGGGAACGGACGCTGGGCTCTTGGGTATCCCGAGCCTTGTTGGGGCTCCCCCTCCAGCTCTGCCTTCCCAGGATCTTCACCCCTGTTTTTTCCTGCCAGTCCCCTCAATATCGGCCTCTTCTCTCCTTCCTCTCCACCCCTTGCTCCGTCCTTTGAGCCGGATTCTCCCCTAACGTGGCTGGATCCATCCCAAAAGCGGAGCTGGATCCAGAGCTGTTGACAGCTCCGTGTGGGGCTGGGATGGGACTCGTCTCGGAGCCGTGAGGGAATTTGGAGTCGGGGGGAGCCGTGAGGGAATTTGGATTTGGGAAGAGCCACAAGGAATTTGGATTTGGAGAGCCAAATTTAACTCTATCCCAGACAAAACCAGTACAGACCCACGGTGGGGGCTATCAGCCACTGGTGCTGCAGATACGCACGTGGGTGAGGATTTGGGGTTGGGAACTAAGAGGAGGGGAAAAATCTTGGGATTGGGATTTACGGGGAGGTAGAGGTGACCAGCGACCCCCTAACGTCCCCGTCTCCCTTCCAGCCGACGTCACCCTGGACCCCGACACGGCCCACCCTCGCCTCAGCCTCTCCCTGGACCGACGCAGCGTCAAACTGGGCGAACGCCGCCAGGATCTGCCGGACAACCCCAAACGTTTCGACTCGGATTATTGCGTGCTGGGTTCCCAGGGCTTCACCACCGGCCGTCACTACTGGGAGGTGGAAGTGGGAGGCCGACGGGGTTGGGCGGTGGGCGCAGCCCGCGAAACGGCTCGTCGCAAAGAGAAGGCGGTGGGTCCTCACCAAAAACGAGAAATTTGGTGCGTGGGCACCAACGGGAAGAAATACCAGGCGTTAACGGCTACGGAGCAGACGGCCCTGTCGCCCAGCGAACGGCCCCGGCGCTTCGGCGTCTACCTGGACTACGAACGGGGTCAACTCTGCTTCTACAACGCCGAGAGCATGACCCACATCCACACCTTCAACGCCTCCTTCCACGAGCGCATCTTCCCCTTCTTTCGCATCTTGGCCAAGGGCACCCGCATCAAAATCTGTGCCTGACCGGCCCTCGCCCTCCCCGCCGGCCGCCTCCATCCGCGTCGGATCCGGCCTTGCACACGGCCACGCTCTTTGGGTTTTTTTTTCCCCGCCTCGAATCCCTCGGATCCCGTTTTGGGATCCAGCGCTGCACTTGTCTTTTTGCACCTGCTTGCTCACAAAACCTCTTTCCCTCGACCTCCTCTCGGCTCCTTCCCCGGGATCGCGTCGCCGCCACGCCGATCCGAAGCTGGTTTTGTTTGGAATAGGGAAGGATCCGCCTCGGAGGCGTTTTCCGCTGCTAGGAGCTCCTCTCTCCCTCTCCCGGTCGGCACCTGAAGCTTTCCGGGGCGCTCTCCGCCCGCGTCGCGCCCACGGTTTGAGTTTTGAGGTGCCTCGGCTCTCTTCGGACGCGGAGCTCGAGCCGGAGAGCTGCGGGGGTGGGTCCGTACGTCGAGGAGCGAGCGCTCTCGGCTTCTTGAAACTCCCGTCCTCGTCGTTCCAAAATCGTCGGCTTTCGTATCCCGGTTGCGCCAAGGTGCCTGGATTCCTTGGGATTCACCTTCTGAGCATCTTCACACCCCTTCAGCTGGTGTTTGGACCCAGAGTCGAACCCGCTTCGACCCGCGATTCTTCTCCTGTTCTTTCCTCGCGTTCCCTGCCATTTTTTGGGGGGGGGGTAGGGGTCTCGGATCTCCTAACCCCCCCCATTCCCTTCGGAACCGTTTCTTGTGGGCCTGGCACTTTATTCAGGGCCGAGGAGGGTGCGAAGAGCCGGGTTCCTCCTCCGGAGCCGGCACATCCCGGCCGCGGGGGTAGGAACCGGCCTCCCGTTTTCCCCTTGCAGCTTGAGAGCTCTCCGAGATGGGGATATTTATTTTCTCTCCCTTTTTTTTGTTTTTTTTTTTTTTTATTTTCTCGGCTGCTGTTGAGTTTCCAGCTGAATCCTGTCCCACTCGAGAGACTCTGACCGCACCGGTTGTGTTTTATTCTTCTCTTTTTTTTTTTTTTTTTTTTTTTGTTGGTGGATTGGTATCATTTTTTTTTCCGGTTGGCATTACAGAGCTAGTTCAAAATATTTTTGGCTAAAATGAGAATTAAATGGAGATTTAGTTTTATGAAATGTCAAGAAATAATAATAATAATAATAATAATAATAATAATAATAAAGAATAAGGTTGTAAACCCGAGTCTCTGGTTTATTGAGATCCCGGAGAAAGATCTGGGAGCCGTTTCCAAACGAGTCTGGCTTAAATTGTGCTCCAAAATCAGGGTGCAGGTCCCCCCCGGCCTTGCCGTTACGGAATCGCCCCTGAGCCTCCTGGTGAACAGATCTCGCCTTGTTAATCTTGACCTAATCCTTCCTAATTAGACTAGGTCAGGCCCAGAGCCGCGTGTCCGTATCCCTTCCCGAAGCCGACTAACGAGCAACCTCCGACGCCTGAGCTGGCGTCACCCAGGGACCAAAGTCCCCTCCGGCTCAGTGACCCAGTGGCTTGTGGGTCTGCCAGCCAGGGAAGAGCAAAAAAAAAAAGTCCTAAATCTGTAGAAAAATGGTTCATTTTGTGCACGGACTCGGTGCCTGGAGGCTGCTGGGTTGAGAAGTTCCACGTTAAAACCTCTCCTTCGTTAACAGCCGCTCCCAACATCATCCCCGGTGAGCGACGAGGCCCGAAGGCCTCGCTTTGGTAACCACCGCTGCTTCTCAAATTTATCGACTTTCTGGGATTTCTCGGGAATTGTGTTTGTTTTCCCAGGCCTGCAGCGACACCGCACGTGGGAGAAGAAACTCGTTAGCCAGGAGGCCAGAGAACATCTCCCAGGTCCTACCACGCTGCTGCAATCACGTAATTATTTCCCTCCGCTATGATTTTTTTCCGCATCGCGGGTTTTAACTCGAGGTGATTGCCCCTCGAAGTTCTGCTGGTCACCCCATCCTGTCCCACCACGATGTCCCCAACCTTGAAGGTGTGGGGACCACTTCTTATGGACATCTTGTCGGGGACGTTGGGTTTTTCCCTCTCCCTTAAGGTTCCTGATCTGGCACCCGTGTCCAGCCGGAGAAAAGCTCCAACCCCAGATCCTCCATGAACCTCCAAGGTCGTGGGATGACCCAACAGTGGACACGAGGTGGCCAAGAGCTCGATAGAGCACTCTTTTATTGATTTTTTTGTACACAAAATTTACGGTTTCTCGCTACCACGTCCTCATCTGGTCCCGATGGTGACTTGCCACACCCGGACGAGGTTATCTGTGTAGCCGGCAAACAGGGTCTACGGAGAGAAACGGAGTCGGATCACGGGAAGGGTTGGACAGCCAGCAAGGTGGGACCTCAGGACACGAGGACAAGGGACTACGGTCCTTGGAGGGCAAAGCCCAAAGCAGAGAGGGACCAGCACCAGCCCCAGATGGGGGGAGATCAAGGAGAAGAGCTCGAAGGTTGAGAAGGGACCCAGGGAAGGAAAGGACCCAAGGAAGCTCTTGCCCTTGCTGGCAGAGATGGCTCCAGGAGGGGAGCACGAGCGTCTTCACGGTCTCTGTGCTCCGAGAGCAGCAGGAGGGTCCCCAAAATCCTCGTCCCCCAGGGCTGGGATGCGGGGCAGGGAGAAGGGGATGGTTTTTACCTGCCCATCTGCGGACCAGGCCAGGGAAGTGCACTGGGGTGGTTCGGCTTTGCTGCTGGTGCTGATCACCTCCTGCTTCAGCTCATCCACGATGATTTTGCCTTCCAGGTCCTGCAGGAGAAAGAAGAACATGAAGGAAGGAGAAGTCCTGCAGGGAAGACTCCCACAGCCGAATCCAGCCCAACTCGGGAACGCCGTGAGGGAGCAGAGGGTCGCTCAGAAACAGCCTCTGGATTTCCGCACGGAGATGCAGTCAGATGGCATGGAAATGTTTCATCACGGCGTGGTGGCTCTGCCCTACGGCCACCGCAACCCTCCTCGGCCAGGGGCACCGGGACTCTCCTCCAGGAGAGCTCCTCCTCCAAAATCTGTGATCCAAAGTGAGGATCTCGACCACGAAGGTGACTCCAAACCCAGCACAACCCAAAAACTGAAGAAATGGAGTCTTCTGGAGGAAGCCTGCCCAGATGGGGACAGAAAGGGGCTGAGGACCGAGCGGTGACGTACCCAAATCTTGATGCTGGGACCGGTGGCAGCACAGAGCCAGTAGCGGTTGGGGCTGAAGCACAGGGCGTTGATGATGTCTCCTCCGTCCAAGGTGTAGAGGTGTTTGCCTTCATTCAGGTCCCACAGCATGGCCTGGCCGTCCTGCGGGACAGAAGAAGGACTCAGAGAAAACCCCGACACCCGTCACCCGCCCCGAGGCGGCCTTTTTCCGCCCCGAGGCGGCCTTTTTCCGCCCCGAGGCGGCCTTTTTCCGCCCCGAGGCGGCCTTTTTCCGCCCCGACCACGGTTAAACTGGAGCACTTCGCCGCAAGCCAGCAGGGATACAGAAAAGTTAAAGGTCGCAGCAGGAAAATTCAAAAAAAACCACATCGAGGGCTGAAATAAAAGAGCTAAAGAAGGTTCCTGGAGCTGGGTGAGCATCTTTGCCGTGGTCTTCCCTCCTCGGTTGCCATCTGCTGCTAGGACCATCAAGTCAGGCCAGATCTTTGGGCTGCTACCAGCCCACTCAAGCCGTGACCAAGATGCGGAGCTCGTTCTCAGGGTGGGAGACACAGAAATGGGTCAGAGCTGCTGGTAGGACGCCAAGATCTCGTCTCGGGGCCCCAGCCTTCGCCCCCGTCACGCGTACCTTGCCACCGGAGGCACAGAGGGAGCCGTCGGGGGAGACGGTCACCGTGTTCAGGTAGCCCGTGTGCCCGATGTGGTTAGTCTTCAGCTTGCAGTTAGCCAAATTCCAAACCTGGATAGGGAAAAAAAACACGGGGGCAGAAGAAAAGCGGGTTAAACGCTGCTACTGCACCCCAATCCTGGGGATACGGGGCAAAAAAACCCCTTCCCCGGAGCACTCCAGCTGCTCCCACCACCACTGCAGATCGGGGGAAAGCCGATCCCACCTCACCTTCACCAGTTTATCCCAGCCGCAGGAGACGATGATGGGATTGCTGCTGTTCGGGGAGAAACGCACGCACGAGACCCACTCCGAATGACTCTCGTCCTGGGGAAGAGGAACGACGCCGGGTTCACGGCGAGGAAACGCGGCCGGGTCTTCTCCGCCCCGTCCACGGGGCGCTGCAAGATCAGACCTGCCGCATCCCGTCGCTCCGCAGCTTTCCCAGGCTTCCTCCCCCATTCCCTCACAATTGCAGGACTTGTCCTTAGACACCCCCCACCCAGGGAGAGACCACCAGGCAGCGTCTCACTTCTAATCATTAGGACGGGGCCGGGAGACCCAAATTCCCGACCAAAAGCGGCGGGAGCGGACCTAAAACCAAGTCCTTTTCTCACGGAGGTGTGATTTGGAAGCCCACCTTCCCCGGCTCACCTGCACCGTGTACTTGCAGACGCCCAAGGTGTTCCAGAGCTTGATGGTCTTGTCCCTGGAGCCCGAAACGATCTGGCGGTTGTCGGAGGAGAAGGCAACGCTCAGGACGTCCTTGGTGTGGCCCACGAAGCGACGGGTGGTGGTGCCGCTGCGGGAGGAGGGAGACAACGGGAGAGCTCGCACATAAATTCCGCCAAAGAGGGGGAAAAATGCAAGGATTTGAAGGAAAAAGAAACACAGAGTGGTCTACAAAAGGGTAAGGAGCGATGGTTCCCGTTTTTTCTTCACAAGAAGAACTCAGCAGAAGGATCGGGAGAATCGGGATGAGTTTATCCCCCATGCATGCCTGGCTTTGCAGATCCCGACCCTCTTCTCCTGGCTGTACCCCCAATTCAGCCCAAAATGACCCCAAAAGAAGAGCCCCGCTCCCCTGCTTCTCCGATGCTTCTCTCCCATCATAATTGCAGGACGTGTCTTCAGATCCCGGAGGATCAGCAGAGTGTCGGGTCTAATCATCGGGAGAGGGAGCCGAGGAGGAGCAGCCGAACACCCCAATTCCCGGCTCCGTCGAAAATTGTGGCACCGGCCACAGAAAACAACCCCCCCGCTGGGATTTATCTTCCAACCGACGAGCAAATCGTCTCGCTTTCAAGGTGCGTGAGTGACCTCATCCCCTCTCCCAGCACCCAAACGAAGCAGGCAGACACGCTACGCCCCCCACCCACCCACCCAAACCCCCCTCGCTCCCCGCCGTCTCCCCGCCGCTCACGTGGTGAGGTCCCAGAGCCGCAGGGTGCCGTCCCAGGAACCCGAGAGAGCAAACTGCCCGTCGGAGGAGATGACCACGTCGCTGACGAAGTGCGAGTGACCGCGCAGAGCTCGCTGCGGGATCCCGTAGTTGGTCTCGTCGCGGGTCAGCTTCCACATGATGATGGTTTTGTCTGTAGGGGAGGTAGGGAGGTAAGGGGGGGGTCACCTCGGGGTCCGCAGCCCTCTGCCCACCCCCAGCCTGTCCTTCTCCTCACCCGCAGCAACGGGGGAGCTGCCAAAGAAAACGGGGTGACCAGGTCTCTGCTCCTTTGTCCCCCTCCTGCCCTGCCTCCCCTCCTCAGCACCTCTGCCCTGCGACGCCCCAGCCCGGACTGCCCTAACGGGGGGGCTCCAGCCTGATCCCGCATCCCCAGGCCCATAGTCTCCCCACTTGCCTGACAGTCTCCCCTTGCAGGCTCACGGTATCCCTGGGACCCCTAGATCATGGTCTCTTTTTCCTCACAAGCCCCACAGCTTTCCCTGCCCCTCTCCCCTTGCCCCCTCTCCCCTTGCCCCCTCTCCCCGATGGTCTCCCTGGGTCCCCCAGATCATGGTCTCCCCTTCCTCCTCTCAAGTCCCAGAGCCTTCACTGCCCCTCTCCCCTCCACACTCATGGTCTCCCCTTGCCCCCTCTCCCCCGATGGTCTCGCTGGGTCCCCCAGATCATGGTTTCCCCTTGCACCCTCTCCCCCGATGGTCTCCCTGGGTCCCCCAGATCATGGTTTCCCCTTGCACCCTCTCCCCCGATGGTCTCCCTGGGTCCCCCAGATCATGGTCTCCCCCTCCTGCTCTCCCCTCCCAAGCCCCACGGCCTGCCCTGCCCCTCTCCCCTCCACACTCATGGTCTCCCCTTGCCCCCTCTCCCTCCGATGGTCTCCCCCAACCCCCCCCCCAACCCCGACCTATGGTCTCCCCCTGCTTCTCTCCTCAACCAGGCCAATGGTCCCCCCCTGCCCCGGGCCCATGGTCTCTTCCTGACGCCCCCCCCCACCCCGATGGTCTCCCCCGACCCCCCTCCCTCCCTCCCCCCCCGCCCGGGTCGGGTGCGGCCCTCACCGCGCGAGGCGGAGAGAATCATGTCCGGGAACTGGGGCGTGGTGGCGATCTGGGTCACCCAGCCGTTATGGCCCTTCAGGGTGCCCCGCAGGGTCATCTGCTCCGTCATGGCGGCGGCGGGACGGGAGGATGGCGGCGGATTCAGCGGAGGCCACGGCCCGGTCCCGTCCGGCCGCCCACTGCAGCCGCCAGCGCGGGGAGAGAAAGAGACCGAGGTGGCTTCCGGCGGAAGCGGAAATAGCGTCGGAGCTGTACGGCACTATGGCGGCGCGCAGGCATGCGGGGAGACATGGCGGCGCGCACGGCACTGTACGGAAAGAAGTGTAGGGGTGAGTGCTGGTAATGGGGGGACATAGGGAGGATCCTGGGGGGCTGTGGGGGACAGGGAGGGCCTTGGGGGGCTGGCGGTGGGGTAGGGGGGCTGTGAGGGACAGGGGGGGCCTTGGGGGGCTGGCGGTGGGGTAGGGGGCCTTGGGGGAAGGGAGGGCCTTGGGGGGCTGGCGGTGGAGTAGGGGGGCTGTGGGGGACAGGGAGGGCCTTGGGGGACAGGGAGGGCCTTGGGGGGCTGGCGGTGGGGTAGGGGGGCTGTGAGGGGCAGGGAGGGCCTTGGGGGAAGGGAGGGCCTTGGGGGGCTGGCGGTGGGGTAGGGGGGTCTTGGGGGACAGGGAGGGCCTTGGGGGGGCTGGCGGTGGGGTAGGGGGTCTTGGGGGACGGGGGGGCCTGGGGGGGCTGGCGGTGGGGTAGGGGGTCTTGGGGGACAGGGGGGGCCTGGGGGGGCTGGCGGTGGGGTAGGGGGGTCTTGGGGGACAGGGGGGGCCTTGGGGGGCTGGCGGTGGGGTAGGGGGGCTGTGAGGGGCAGGGAGGGCCTTGGGGGGCTGGCGGTGGGGTAGGGGGTCTTGGGGGACAGGGAGGGCCTTGGGGGGCTGGCGGTGGGGTAGGGGGGTCTTGGGGGACAGGAGGGCCTGGGGGGGCTGGCGGTGGGGTAGGGGGGTCTTGGGGGACAGGAGGGCCTGGGGGGGCTGGCGGTGGGGTAGGGGGGTCTTGGGGGACAGGGGGGGCCTTGGGGGGCTGGCGGTGGAGCAGAGGGCTAAGGGAAAAAAGCAATTTTAAGTTCCTGCGCGTTTTAAAATCCAGGCACGTGAGAAAATTCCCTAGAAAACAGACACAACTGGAGAGGCGTGAACAGGCGCGGGGGCAATAATTTGGGGAGGCGGTCCCGGGGGTACCAAGCCCTCCGCCGCGGGTTTTCACCGCCCTGCGAGTCTGGCGTCTGAAGTTTCACCCAGACGTCCCTGACTGGGGACATTCAGAGGCCGAAGGCTGAAGGCGCCGCAGCTTTTCACGCCAAAGAAATCTCCCCCCGCCGCGTCGCACGGGTTGGAGGATTGGCTTCCCGACACCGACGAGCAATTTAGGAACCTCTGTCGGGGTGCGACTGGTGAGCAACTTCTTCAAAACGCCTTGGAGGTGCTGCCGACCTTCCTGGCCGTCCCGTTGTCACGCTGCGAGGTTTCTCTCTTGGCAGAGCCCCCGGGAGCACGCCGATTATTTCATCTTCTCCAAATGCCGGACCTCTGCTGCCAAAAAGAGCTGGCATCTCCTTCGCCGTGATCCCCTTTTCCCTTGCTCAGGTTTCCCCGACACAAACACCTCCTGTTTCTTTACCCCGTGACAATGTTTTTTTTCCTCTGGCAAATCCCGAGGGTTTAGTCACCGGAGTTTGGTGCCAGGTCGAGGTCTCTTGTCTTCAGCTTTAACCTTTTCCCCTCCTCAGCATCGCCTGCCCTTTTCACGGCGTGAAACCAGGGCTGCCCGTGTAGCGATGCCCCTTTTTTTCCAGGGGAGACCTCTCCTACGATTCCCTTTTTAGCATCATCGCAAGCCCCTTTTCCGTCAGCCCGTGGCCTTTGCTGGGGTTTGGAGATCAAGGAGGCCCCTCTGAATTTCACGTGTTGTTCGTGTGTCCTTAACTCCTTAATTTTCAGGATTTGGAAAGGAATTTGCCAGCTTGCGTGTCTTGCAGACAGAGCTCCCGGCAAAGGTACCGCGTCCTGGTCCTTGGGGTTCAAGAAATGGCATCTACTTCTCTGAGCGAGGTGTTTTGGGGGTTTCAGCCCCTTTTCTCAGCATTTTAGGTGTGAGAAATACCACTTGGCAGAAGCCAAGTCCGGAACGCTTCTTCCTAGTTAGACATCTGCCCCAGTCCGGGGCTGGAAATGTCTCATTTGTCTTCGTTAACCGTATTGAGAGTTTAGGCAACTGATTCGGAGACATCCGAGACGGATCAGGTGAACGGCACCCTCAAACGCTATTTTTTCTCTATTGACTAATTCAGGGAGAGATCAACAATTTTAGATGCCTTTCACTAACTTCGCGCTGCTTTAAGGCAGAGTTAACCGGTGAAAATGAGTCTTCTAGGGATATATCTGTGGGAGCGGTCTGCATTTTAATGCTTATTTGTCTGGTTTAAGGAAAACTTGTTGCAGAGCTTTGTTTAAAAAAATAAAAAATCCCTTTCAACAAAAGAAAACAAACTTCACGTTCGAGTCTGTGTCTTGTCGCTGTGGGGGAAGTGGGAGAGCCTTTGAAGCAAGGTGAGATTTATGGGGGGAGGCTGAGCTAGATGCGTTTCACGAGCTGGATTTTTTTAAAGAAATAACTCAAAGTGATGAGAAATCCTGGGCACAGGAGGAGACTCGCTCTCGCTTGGTCGTGGTGAGCAGCAGCGCCAGAAAGGAAAAAGAAAAGCGCAAGCTTATTTCACGTCTCTCTTTATTTTAGGGCAATGCCAACCAGAAATCGATGCCGTCCCCCTTTGGAGAGGGGAGATTTCCGCACAAACAGGAGCTCCTCGGGATCATCCGAAACGCTCGGTCCTATCCGCACCGCTCCCTATGGGCGCTGAGCCCGCAGGTCCTCGCTCGCGGACCCAGCTCCCGCGTCCCCTCCAAACGAGCCGTGGGAGACGCTGGCACCTCCGGAGGGTGGCCCGATGTCACCAGGTCAGACCTCTGTTTCGATTCCTCCTCGGGAGATCCTGCGCCTGCGATGACTATATAGGGGATCCTCCACCTCGGTATTTAAACCGGGCTAAAATTAGGCGGTGGGGAAGGTCCCCTCCCCGCTGCCAGCACAGCTGTCGTGCCCGGGACGGCTCTTCCAGCTCGGCGCGGACGCACGAAGCCTCCAGCGCGTCCGGGTACCTCTTTCCCAGGGCACTGCAATCCCGGGACCTGCCAAAATCTCCGGTACGGACAACCCCCAGGTACCCACCCGCCTGCCCTGGGAGCAAAACGGCCCCAGTTAAGTCAACTTCGGCGTTACAGAAAATCAACCGCGGGTCTCGGTAAGTCGTCTTTTTACTTTCCGCAAGCGCCGAGAGACGGGGAAAGCGTAATTTGTGGAATAAATAGGAATAATCCCATTCCCGGATGCCGGTCCGGCTGCGTGGGCTCTCTCGTGAAAGGCTGGGAGATGCATTTAGGGCGGAGAAGAAACGCGATACGTTCGTCATAGCTGGAAGAAGCCTGGAACGAAATGATCTTTTATTCCTGTACGTGAATCTGATGATACTGAAAAACAGGAAAAGGATTAAAAGAATTAATCATAGTAAATATTTTTTCCTTTTAGGAAAATATCGTACAGAAATAATTGGTGCCACGTTCCTTGCTCTGTTTATCTGTTTCTGTACAAACGTAGGTCCTCATAACGGCACTTATCTAACTTATCTCCCAATAGCACCTACAGTTTAGGAAAGATCTTAATATAGCACACGAGAAGCATTCAATAATTTCCTTTCCGATACGATCCGATGCCTTTTCCCACCTGGTTTCGGTCCTTTTTGCCTTTCCACAGCTGCGGCTCAGCTGCTCCAGGAAGGCTGAGTGTGTTCAGGACGCTGGCAGGATTATGAAGGCAAAAAACGAAATTATAATGATTTCCCTGTCCAGTTTGAGTGATTTAGGAAGAAAAATTCTGTGACGGAGCCTGCCCTCCCTGGTGTATCGATAAGCAGCAAGCAAAGGGCGCAAAATCTGCGTCCCTTCACCCAGCCGACCCCATCTCCCACGGCAATCTAATCTTTTTTTTATTTAATTAATGAGAAGAATCAATTCAAAACATTAGCGTGGACTAGAAATCACCGCATATAGGGTGAGGAGGAACAGAGCAGTAACACAGCAGAGGAGGGAAGCTCTTAGTATAATATTCAGTTTAAAACAAGCGCTGCTTTTTTGGCCAAAAGAGATGGCAGCACCACGTTCCCCACGAATGGGGCTGCTCCTCGTGGCGTCAAGAGCGGTGATAAATGTTATTATTAAATAATTTATCAGACGTAGAGGGGGAATTAAGCTCATGCTTCTTCAAACAACTAAAATTAGATGTCTGCGCTGTTTGCCCTGGACCCCTTCTGTGATCAGTGGGGTGGCAGATGTCGACTGAGGTTCTTCTCGCCTCCGGCAGCTCCGTCCTTCCCACCATTCATCCAGACGTAGACCAGAAAACATCTCGGATAACAAAGTCTAATAACTGGGAAAAATGGGAGAACGCCTCTGCGACTCCATGGATTTCTCCCTTCCTGTGTTTACTCACATGGGCAAAAATATTCCAGAAAATGCGTTTCCCTCCACGCTGCGTGGCTGTAAAAGCTGGTTTTCCCTGGACGTGGTGTTTTAACGATGTTCCCTCTCGTCCCACCAGGTCGACGAAGCTCTCGGAGGGGGTTCCAGTGAGGAAGCGAACGTGATGATGGAGTCAGGTACGTGAAAACGTATTTATTAACGAAGCGCCTGCCGAGTCCCGGCTCCTTTGGCACCCAGAGACCCACCTTTGCCGTGCCCGAGGGTGTTCAGTCCTTGCTCTGCTTGCTTTTGGGCTGCTTTTTCGATGTTTCCCGAAGCCAGCTCTTCTAGTTTGATGCTTTTCTTGAGTTGTGCTCATTCAAGAAGTAATATTGATGTTTTAACTCCAGAGGGGTGCAGCTAGGGTAGAGAGCCACTCCGGTTGTACCTAGTGCGAAAAACATTTACCTTTTTTTTTTTTAACCCCCCCTTTATTTTTTCTTTTTAAGGGAAAAGGAATGCGGGTCTTGGTAAGTGATTTTTCCTTCTTCCATCAGAACAAGTCTCATTAATGTACATCTCCTATGGCCGTTCTTGGGTGGGTGTGTGGCTTCTTTATGCTATCCTATATTCTAGACCACATTAGATAAACTCATAACCAGTGTAATTTTGGGAACATTACGGTCAATAAGGAAATAAAAAGTCAGTACATAATAATTTTTTAAGACGACTCCTATAGTGCAAACCGAAAAAACCACAGAAGGACCCACTGGGGCTAAATTCTCTCTAAATTCTTCTTTTTAGAAGACTGGGATGCAAAAATCAGTAAGTGTCTGGGTTTTTTTCTCTTCTTCCCCTCCCCTGATGGTAAAACCTTGGTGCTAAAGGCTTGAACTAATATTACTTTATTTTAAGGGAAGTTAACAGAAGAATTTGGTAAGTCATTCACCTCCCTTTCGCATGCCGACGTTTGAACGCGCGTGTTTCCGCAGCTGGAGCGTTAGCCACGACTGAGGCGTCCGTATATATTTCTCTTTATTTCGTTTAGAAGAAAGCGACACAGAACTTGGTGAGTGTGGTTTGGGGTTGCTTGTTTGGGTCTTTTTGATGCTACTGAAGATGGAAGAAGTTCCTTTGTATAGAGGATGGGCTTATTAAACCAGAAACGATCCTCCAGATCTTAAATTTATCCCCAAATATAGTCAAGACGCACTTAAGGAGAAGCGCAGGGTCATCTATCCCTGTTACGCTGGGCACCTTGCTGTGGAGGAGACGCGCCGTCTCCCCGCAATCCAGCGGCATTCCCGAATCTCTTCTTCGGGCTCTTGCTCGCTCGTAGAGGCACGCCAGAGGCGGAGAGCTCTTGGAACTAACCCGTATTTATTTCTCTATTATATTTAGAGGAATGTGACACGGAAAACGGTAAGTGTCCTTCTTTGATTTAAAAGTTCTCTTGAATGATAGTGCCCCACAAAACCAAACAGCCTCAGTCACGCATCTTTGGCATAAAATATTTTTTTACGATACCTACTTTTATAATATATAAGGTGTTTTTTTTTTTTTAATAAATACTCTCTGTATTTGGGAATTTTTACTGCGATGCTCGGCGCGTCGTATTCCTTCTGCCAAGGCGTGCTTTGGGCAGGGCTGCTGAGAGCAAGTTGCAGTTTGTGCATATTTTTTCATTTCAGCTTCAGAAAGTGCAGAAGTGGAAAGGTCTTAAAAAATAAAACTAATTGGAAATGCCTGTAATAAATAGAATAAGTCCAGAGAGAGCAGAGATTATTTTGTGTCTCTAATATTAAGAGCAAAATAAATATACGGAAGCGGTGAAAAATAACTTAAAGCCCTTTCCCTTCTCTTTCTCTTTTTTTTTGGGGGGGGGACAAAATGCAGAAATAGGTAAGTATCACTTTCTTATCTTTGTAAAATCGGTTCTGAAAAGGGAATTTCTTGTTTAACGAACCCTGCCCGAATACCCAGGGCGTCCAGTACATCCAGGTAGCGGATGGGATCCCCTCTGGGGTCTGCCCTCCACCCGCGGGGTTATTTAAATGCTAATTCTGTAAATGGCAGGCTCAAGGTCAGCCACAGAACAGATTCAAGCAGTCCTTTAACACGCACCCTGATTTATTTATTTCTCTGTTTTAAGGTGAACTTACGGCAGAGATCGGTAAGTCGTGTCTTTACGTCCCATTTGCTATATTTCGGTATAGCTTTGAGTCATGTTTTAGCTGATTTGCCTGGGGTTTATTCCCTTTCTCTTACCTGTTTTTAAAAAAGCAGGAGGTATTTCATTTTTAACAATATTAAAAAAAAAAAAAAACCCAAAACCAAAAACCACAGTACAGAAAACAGGGGGCTTGAAGTTGCTTTAGCTAGGAAGGCAATAATAAAAAGAATAAAGGGGATTTCTGCGCCAAAGCCACGTATGCACAGAGTTGGTGCGAAGCCCTGCGACGTAGGACAGAGCCCTGGGGGATTTGGGGCTGTTGAGATCCAGCACGTGCAAAGTGCAAGGCTTAATCCCTCTCAACGGGTACTTAAATTCTGCAAAAATTCCTTTTCCCAGTTCCGATTGTCCCGTCGTCCGTGGTAGACGTTGCAAACGGGGGAGATGCGTGGAGGGTCGGATGCAGAACAGCTTTATTTCCCAAGCCAAGGAGGGACCAGATAGGGTACGGTGCATCCCTGGAGGTCCTTGAGGAAAACCAGTGTTTGTTTTTCTCTTTTTTTTTCTTTTTTAGACAGTCTGGCTGCAGAGCTCGGTGAGTGGCTTCCTTCCTTTTTGTCTTTATTTCACTGCAGGTTTTTAGGGGGAAAGAGGTGGTTACTCCCCCCAGGCATACGTACCCCCACATATGTCCAATCTGGGCTAGAAATAAAATTAATTAATAAAAAAAAGAAAAAGCATAATTTCAAATGATAATCACCAGTAAAATCGAAATTTGGAGGTGGAGGATGATGCGAGGTTCACCACCGTGGCGGAGAGCTGGCGAGCGCTCTCTGACCATCGACGTTTCCTCTTTATTTTCTCTTTTAGAGGAACGCGACAGAAAAATCAGTAAGTGTCGTTTTTCTTTTCTGGTAGAAGTAAAAGCCTCGGGCGATGCCGGGTCACCCCGAGGGCGCCCGTGTGTTTTGGATCCAGTTATTAAATTATTTTTTGAATATGTGGGAGGTTTTGGGTTTGCACCAAGCTGCGGAATTTGGGCTTTTTGGCTACGTGTCGCCTCTAATCTATCTCACGTCTCAAGGCAGCCCCGTTCCCCTCATTCCCATCGGTGCCGAAGATGCAGGGACCGATTTATTACCCGTCATATAAAGCTGTTGTCGGCAATCTCTTCCCTGTTCTTAATTACCAGCTCGTTGGTCTCGTTAGCGTCAGCACGGTGCAGTTATATTATAACTTGTCAAAGGCAGCCCGGTGGTGCTCACAGAGAAATAAAGGTCAATTTAAAGCTAATATTCATTTATTTCTTTTGCTTTAAGCCAAGCTTACATCAGACCTGGGTAAGAAGTTTTATTTCCTTAAAATGAAAATTATCCTTAATTATGCAGAAGTGCTGGGTATAAAAAATTTTTTAAAAAGAGAAGATTTTCTGTTTTCATCTGCTTTAGAAATGGGGGGCTTATAGGGGGATTTCTTCCTTAACGAACCTTATTTTTAAAATAATATAGGGGAAGGTGTCTGGGGCATAAAATTTCCGTCGGGTTTGGGTTTCATGGTGTGAAGACAGCGGGAGGGGGTGGGTGCGGGAGGAGTTGCTTTGCATTTCTCTGTATTTATTGATTATTTCTTGGGTTTTTTTAGGCGAATGCGATGCAAAAATCAGTAAGTGCGATTCCTCTGTGGATGGAGCAGGTGGAGCATTCGTGCCTGCTGTTTTATCTCTGGAGATGGGAGCGGAGAGGGGGTTTCCTGCTGAAAACCTTAGGATTTCTTTTTGTAGATTGAGTGCCGTTCGTAACGGCGTCATTTCAAAGTATAATGATCAGTATAAAGGCAATATTGGGGGGAAAAAAGCAATATTGCTAATCTGAGAGCTCTAGGGGTGCTATAGACCCAACACACAGAAAAGAAGGAAATATTTAATAATCATTTTCCTGCTTTTTATTCTCCTTTTCTTTCCAGAGGAACGTGATAGAAAAATTAGTAAGTGTCATTCTTCATTGTGCTTTTGGGGTAAAAAAACCCTTGTTTGGGGGGAGGGGGAGCCTCTCGCATGCCCTGTCCTTGAAAAGTGGCAAATAACTTTCCCCCCCCCCCCCCCTAAGTTTCAGCCCGGGCTTCTGCATTTCCCACAGAGAAAAACCACCCAAATAAACACAAATATTATTTTTTCTCTTTGCAGCCAAGCTCGCAGCAGAAATACGTAAGTCCTTTTCTTTCTTTTTGAAACAAAAACGATGCTTTGGGGCTTAGAAACCTCTTTTCTAGGGTCAATTTTTGACGCTTTACTTGAACTAATACCTTTTTCTTTTTCTCGTTTCAAAGGTAGACTCACTGCGCTGCTTGGTAAGTCTCGTTTTTGTACAGAACCTCCTGTGAGGGTTGTTTTAATTAAATCTTTGCGTGATTTTATGCAATTAGTTGGAGGAACCTCTGGAGGTCCTTGGTCCAACCTCCTGGTCCTCACCAGGGCTCGTACCAAGGGGAGACCACGTTCCCTGGGGACAGCCTCAGCTGGACGTCTCCAGTTTTTCCCCAGACCGGGTCGGGTGTTTCTGTTGTTCCTTCCAAAAACGTGAACTGAACGTGCAGATTTTGGGGTTTTTTTTTAATAAAATATAATTAGAAAAATGAGCAAAATCAGCTTTGCAGCAGGAAGTCTTTGAGCTTTGGCTTCAGGACCTGTTGTCCTGGGGGAAGAGGGCAGTGCCGTGTAAAAAAAAAAAAAGAAAACCAACCAAAAAAAATGCTGGATTTTATTCTTCCTCTTTCTTTTTCATTCAGGGGACCGAGACTCGAGGCTTCGTAAGTGATGTTCTCCTCCTGACGCATACAATCTTGGTCTAAAGGTGGATCTTCCGCAACAGGCTGGTGTGTTTCCAAAAGCGTCTCTCCTCCTGGGCACCGGTTTTCTCGGTTTTCCTGCATTTCTGAATTCAATCCCTTCCATCGCTCCTAATTGGATGTGTTGCCAGAACCAGTGGTTCCCCTCACTTGTTTTATCCACTATTATAATATATGCTATTCACTGTTAGAATATATTCACTGTTAGAATATATTCACTGTTAGAATATATTCTATTTTCTATTTTCTATTCTCTATTCTAATATATTCTCTATTCTAATATATTCTCTATTCTAATATATTCTCTATAATATATTATATTCACTATTGCATTTTTTTAGTTTATTTTATACTATCAGACTATCCTTTTTTATTACCTATTTTATACTATACATTATTATTTTCTAAAACACTACGTAAGCTCAAACCAGAGAATTATTTACACTGTGTCCAGAGAGGAGAGAGAAACATCTATTTAAAATAAACTTCTATTTCTCTCTCTTTAGGGAAACTCACTGCAGAACTTGGTAAGTAATTTTTTTTCCTGTATTATGGGGGAAATTGGGAGAAAGGGACTGAGAACTGATCGGTATCTGTCTTTTTTTTTTTTTTTTTTTAGCAAAGTGTGATGCAACGATTAGTAAGTGACATTTCCTCCTCGCACACCTGAGGTTTGGTTGGTGTTTCAGCGTTGAAGGGATGCTGGAATTTCTGAATTAGACTAAATTTGGGTCGTGAGAAGAAATGATCCTTTGGATTTCAAGGGCTGGGGGAGCCTGAAGCCAAAGTTCCAGGGGAAAAAGGAGAATACGATGGGGGGAAACTCCCGAGGGAAGAGCTGAGATGGGCTGGAGAGGTGGAGGTTTGACTCACGTTGCGGCGTTTGGGAAATCTAACAGGAACTAATGTTATTTTCTGCTTTAAGGAATATTTACGGTGGAGCTCGGTAAGTCCATTTCCTTCCTTTTGCGTTTTTTATTAAATTTTAAAAACTTTTAAATTGCAAGAAAAAATTAAATTGCAAGAAAAAATTAAATTGCAAGAAAAAATTAAATTGCAAGAAAAAATTAAATTGCAAGAAAAAATTAAATTGCAAGAAAAAATTAAATTGCAAAGAAGTTATTAAATTGCAATTAGAAAAATGCAATTCTAAAAACAAAACCCGAACTTATTTCTGCCTGTTTCCCTGTGTTTCATCTACCTGGTGAAAAAAAGCATCTTAAAGGCAGTAGTAGAGAAACTTGAAACCCCAAAATACTTACAAACAGGGATAACGTGGGCTAGAACAAAAATCATCTTGTATTCCGAATTATGCAAACAGAGATAAAGATGTAACGTGTGAAAGGCAGAAGCCTCGAGAAATAACACACGGTTGTTTTTTCACTTATTTTTAGGAGAGCGGCATACAAAAATAGGTAGGTTTTATGTTCCTCTGCCCAGCAAATGAATTTCTCAGGAGGAAATCAGACTCGGAAATCGCCATCCGTTCCTGTGTATTTACAGGAAAATAAAAAAGCCTTGCCTTAAAACTAACTCTTTTTTTTTTTCCTTTTCCCCTCTTTTTTCAGGTGAACTTACTGCAGACGTCGGTAAGTCATTTTCCCATTAATCTTGATTTAGGTGGAAATGATACATGAAGACGGGCACTGAGCGACGTAATAATCCTTTATTTCTGTTTATTTTTAGGGGACTGCAATAGAAAACTTCGTAAGTGCCTTTTTTTAATTGTGAGAATTAACCCTGAGAATTTTGTCATCTATTATGTCATCGAGAAAAGAGGAACATCATGAAATTCCTGTTTTGTTTTGTTTTTTTTCTCTATTTTAAGGGAAACACGTGGCAGAACTTGGTAAGGAATTTCCCTGCTTTGCTCAAAATGGATTTTTTTTTTTTTTTGCAGTTATCTCTGCATATCTGAAGTTTTTAAGGGGGTAATTTCTATTTTAATCAAGTTTAGCAGTATGTGTGTAAAACCCAAGATAAATAGATTATATGATAGATTATATGATAGATTATATGATAGATTATATGATAGATTATATGATAGATTTTCCACAAAATATAATTTCCAAGCAATATTACAGATGGAAAAACAGGCTCCAGAATAAACCCTCGGCAGAGCTTGACTTCAACGCTTGTAGAACGCAACTACACGCTAATTTATTTTTATTTCTTTATCATTTTTAGAGGAACGGGACGTGAAAATCCGTAAGTATCACCCTGCTTTGCACGCCACGTGGCCGGGCTCGGTGTTGTCCCGGCAGCTCGTTTGCTATTTTTATGGATGAGCTCATAGGCAACACGAGCTTGTAACTGCCCAGGGGGAAGGGAATAAATATAAAATTTCGGCTGCAGAAAGCAACAACCAAATCTGCAGAGCAGAAAAACCCGAGTGACAACCAATATTTGCTTTTTTTGCCAGATAGGGCATTTTCTTTCCTCCCATAAAAACCCATTTGGACGCTTATTTCATCGTATTTGGATTTGCGGGGTTGCTTGAGTTTGTGTTTCACCTGCAAATATGAATTTAGCCGAGGCCACATGCGTTTTTAAGCAGAAGGCAGCAATGGTAGTAAAAAGAACAAAATCATGTAAAGACCCAAAAAGCTGTTCTGATAGTATAAGGACACGATGCGAAGACAGAAGTGGTGGTTCCTTGTTATTTATTCCCATTATTTTTTTTCTTTTAGGGGAAAATGAAGCGGAGATAAGTAAGTGTCATGTTCCATACTCCATGGTTTGAGGGGGTCTCTTGCTTAACCCAAATGCTGAATGAGCAGTGGGTTTAAAATCCAATAAACAGAACAGAAAAGG
This sequence comes from Calonectris borealis, assembly GCF_964195595.1. Classification (NCBI taxonomy): domain Eukaryota; kingdom Metazoa; phylum Chordata; class Aves; order Procellariiformes; family Procellariidae; genus Calonectris; species Calonectris borealis. The sequence goes on along the minus strand of NC_134344.1, from coordinate 825,630 downwards.
GTTTTTTTCCTCCAGAAATTCCCTTCGAAAGCCACATGAATGAGGAAAAACGAGAATTTGCAGCTTGAATGGTCCAGGCTGTTTCAGTTCCTTGCTAAAGAGTAAAAGTGAATGGAAAAGGGAAGGGAAAAAAAAAAAAATCATGGTTTTCCCATGACCCTCTCGTGGGATGGGGTTGGGGCTGCCCATGGGACCCCGAATTCTGCTGCTTTGGGCTCAGCCAGGGAACAACCCCAGCGCGTCCAAGACCTTTTTTTACCTATATTATGTATAAATTATATCTATATTTTATAATATATAGTTATATTATTAATTATATAGTATAAATGTATATCATTTATGTTATGAATATGATTATAACAATAATAATAATTTTATATTGTAAGTATATGGGTATAAATTGCATAATATATATAATTCTGGTGTTAAAAAGCTCTGCTTCGAGCTAATATGTCTTTCTTTGCTTTAAGGGCGCCTTTCTGAGCTGCTCGGTAAGTGCATTCCTTACCCTCCCCGTCAGTAAATTCAGCGTGCAGACAGCGCAGATGCTGCCCCGGGTGATTTGGGTGCACCGACGGCTTTTTCGTCCCTTTTAGCAGAAATACTGCTACGTCAGAGGCAGCTGTAATTTATCAAAATGTAATTTGGAAAAAATAACAGCTAGGAAACGCCAGAGCGCTGAAGTCAAGGCTTTGAGAGAGGTGCTTTAGTGAAACTCTGCAGGAAAAAATGGTAATAGTAATAATTTTTATTCTTTTCTGTTTGCAGAGGACCGAGATTCGGAAGTTCGTAAGTCTATTTGTGCGTCTCGGAGAAGTGAATCCTCCGCGGGAGGCGGGATCCGCTAAAATGAGTTGTGCTGGTGCTCGCTTTCACCAAAGATGTATGTTCGATTTAATAATGAATTCAAAAATATACCTATATTTGGAGAAAATACTCCATGAAATACATCAGGTCTTAGAGGAAAATGTCCTGGAGATCTGATTCTCTCTCCTAAATTACTGTAAGAGTTTCTGTTCCTTTTTATTCGCGAGATTTTTCTCTCGGAGATTTTTTTCCTCACCCTTCCTTGCAGCCACGTCCACAAAATTTTGGAGCCTCCTTCCACAAGTGCCCTTAATGCAAAGAAAAGGAGAAATATCCAGAGTTGCCTGTGCGTAACCAGTGCTTTTTTGCTAAGCTGGCTGACTTCTGCAGAGCTCGTGTGTAGTAAAAATCTAAAGCTGGAGAAAAACAGGGTTTATTAATTTCTCTTTTTCCTGTTTTATTTTTAGGAAAACGGGATGCTGTCATTAGTAAGTGTCATTCTTGTTTTCTGAGAAACGCGATCCCTGGGGATGCTTGGGGGTCACCAGCAGGATGATGTTGCTGCTACTGTTTTGGCTTAGTATTTTGGTCAAAATACTAAATTAAATTTAATTAAGTAAAAAAAAAAAAATAAAAATTGAATTACGAGGCATGAGAGTATCTGCCCGTGTTAGAGGATTTGCTTACCTTGAGTTCCCCCCGCCAAGACCCTCTCGCATCCGTAGGAAGGAAATGCACTGATTGGAACAAATTTTATTTTCTCCTTTTTAAGGAAAATTGACGGAAGAGCTTGGTAAGCCGTTTTGATTCCTTTCACAAAACTGATTTGGGATTTTTTGGTGGGTTTTTTGCTTTTTCTCATAATTCGGGTTGGCTGGTTTATAGAGTTTTTGAGGTAACTGTAGAAGCAGGTGGATAAAGGGCTAGCGCAGATGACTCTTTAAAATAAAATAATAACAGATAACAGTGACGCACAGAAAAAAAAGCAACGGAATAGAAATGAGCTTGTGTCCTGATAGAAAAATCTGGGCTACAGAAGGAAAAATCTGTGTTTCACCTTTTCTTTTTCTCTTTTCGTTTTGTTAGAGGAATTAAAGGATCGGGAAGCGGGTAAGTGATATTTTTCTTCCCCTTCTAAAAATTTAGAAAGTTCAAGGGAGTTTGTAATTATATATTTTATAATATATTAATATTTATAATATATTGTTTATTTTATTATTTGTGTATGTGTGTATATGTATTTTTAAAATGTGTGTGTGTGTTAGTTAAAATCTAATTTAATTATGGGACTGAAACAAAACCGGTAAGAGTCATGACTATTTTTAAAAAGTCTTCTGAGGGGTAGGACATCAGACTCGGATGAGGTGCGTATCTGGGGCTGGCGATGCCAAATTCATTCTTCTCGTTCCTTTTGCAGATGTGTTTTCTGAAGAGCTTGGTAAATCCTTGGTTTTTTCCTTTTAATTTGACAAAAAAGGGATGGATCGAGTTTTGTGGTTATAAATCTTGTTATGTGCACGTTGGGTTGATGTGGCGGGATTCTTTTTTTTTCTTTAAAAAAAAAAAAGGTGGTATTTAATGTAAGTTGCAAACTCATTTCAAATCATAGCAACGAATGCAAATAATACCTGGAAGAGGGATGCCGCTAAAAGGATAGAGGCTAACAAGAATTCTGATTTTTTTTTTCTCTTTTTTTTTTCCCCCCCTCTTTATTTTTGTTGCCAGAGGAGAGTGATCTAGAAAGGGGTAAGCATCATTTTCCTTCCTGCCAAGGCAGGAAAACTTTCGGATTTGAAGGAATCCTCCTTAAGCGCATGATGAAAATTTTCTGTTTTTTCCTCTTTTAAGATGAACTCGCTGAAGAACTTGGTGAGTCGTTTCCTTCCTTTGCCAACAGCAAATAAATACATTTATTTTCACCTTTTCTGTTGAATTTGAGTTTGGTCAGAACTCATTGAGTTTGTGGTCTGTTACCACAACAAACGAATGAAGCAAACGTCAGCAACGTTTAATACTGAAAAATTTAAAAATAAACTGAATTTTACATCATAAGCAGCTTTTTACATTCCTCCACAATTTAATGATAACCGCAAAAAGGGAGGAAATTTGAGGCTTGAATAGTGAATAAGATAATAGTAGAGAAGGAGAAAATACCTGGGGAATAAACAGATTCTAATGGAAATCCCTGTTTTTCTCTCTCTTAAGATGAAGTCACTGAAGAACTTGGTATGTGATTTTTTTTTTTTTTTCTTTTTAACCTTTAACAAAAGCTTTTCTAAAGCTTTCTGAGTTTTCTTTGCTGCCCAGATATTAACTTTAACAGAAGAAGAAATAGAGGCTTAGATGGAGGGAAATGAGAGCCAACACGAAATGAAATTTCAAATAATAACGACTAAGAAGAAGAAGGTGTTTGGGAAGAGTTCTGTCTCTGCTAGAGCATCAACAGATACTTTTAAATCATTTTTAATCTTGTTTTTCTTCCTTGTTTTTAGGGGAACGTGATAAAAAAATAGGTGGGTTTTTGTTCTCCTTTCCGGGTCCTGTTGGGCATATTTGGGTGCTCTGGATGGGTTCGGAGCGGAGGGATGCTGGCTGCGTTATCCCGGTCCCCGGAATAGCCGAGGGAGCTGCTTTTCCACCCCTAAATACCAAATTCCCGCAATATTGGGAGAGTTCATGAGATTTCTGTTGAGATCTCGTATTCTTTCAGCCCCCCCGAGGTACCAGTTGAGGAAAGAAATCCTAATTATTTCATTTAATTCTTTCCTTTCAGAGGAAATCACTGAAGAGCTTGGTAAGTTATTTCTCTTTCCTTTCTCCCTTATTTTTTCCGCCCTTATTTTTTCTGCCCTGTGACTCTTTTACACTGTTTCGAGTTTTGTGTTTTCTTTTGTTATCTCAGTTTAGAAAAAAAAGATCATGGGTAAAGTAAAAATAATAATAACAACAATAACCAACAGTACAGCGTTGCGGGGAAACTGTCAAGTTGCAATTTGTAGGTGATGCAAAACCACAAAAAATTATGGGGGACACCTTTAAGATTTTATTTTTTCCTTTTTTTTTTCCCCCTTTTTCAGCGGAACGGACTGCACGGATCGGTAAGCGTTGTTCTCTCTGCAAGCTTTCTGCCTTTAATAGGATGGGAAAGCATGTGGGGTGCAAAGATTCTCTGAAATAGAGGTCTTTTCCTTTAATTTGAGGTAAAAGGACTGTTCAAAAACTTCACGTCCTTGCATGCTACTTGTTTGCTTCTCTCCGTTCTCCCCGGGCAGCCCAAATGCCCTTCTGAATTACATTTTGGGTAATAAGGAGTTATTTTGGGTTGCTTTTCTGTTGCCGAGGGCTCTCTTCGAGTCAGTGATGCTTAACTCTACTGAGAGCAATTAAAATTCAAAATCCGTAAACGTGTTCTTGAAGAGAAACGTGGAATCCTCCAGCGAACCGTTTAGGGCGTATCTGTAGGGAAAAAAATATTCATAATTAAAACCAGTTTTTCTTTCACTCTTTCTAGGTGAACTCGCTACAGAGCTGGGTAAGTCCTTTTAAAAAAAAAAAATCAAATTTGTGCCCACATCTTATTTGTATTTAGTTTGGGTTTTGGTAGGAGCAAGTCATGACCTTTGCTTTGAGATTAGAAAGTCGATTAGGGGATGGGTTAATCTATATAAAACTAGAGGCAAAATGCAAATTACAATTATAATTCTCGATACGGAACGGAAAAATATCAGATTTATCTCTAGATGATGAACACACACAGCGAAGGGGGGAGTACTTAGGAATAACTTTTTTTTTTTCTCCCCTTTCCTTTCTATTTTTCCTTATTTAGGAGAACGTGATACCAAAATTGGTACGTGTCCGTCTCCTTCCCAAGTCCTATGGAACTCAGTGCACGGAATCATGACTTTTATTTTAATTATAATAACGATAATAATGAAAATCAGTATTTTCTTTTCTCTCTTAAGATGAACTGTCTGCAGAAATCGGTGAGTGTTTTTCTCTGCCTTCCAACAAAACAAATATACACAGTTTATGGTCTGTATTTTGGTATTATTTTTTATATGAAGGAAAAAAATAGATCATAACAACTTTGATTTTTTTTTTTCCTTGTTTTATTTAGAAAAACGCGATAGAAAAATCGGTGAGTATCAGACTTCTTCCCGAGACGTGAACTTTGCGTCTTTGTAAGATCCGTCTGATCACCGTGGCGCGAATCGTAATGGAAACCCTTTCTTTTTTCTCTCTTTTCAGATGAACTCACCGCGGAGCTTGGTAAGTCACTTCGATCGCGGGAAAGAAAGAGACACAAGTCTGTCTTTGCCTCCTATATATTTTTTTTTATTTCTTATGCTTTTTTCTGAGCTGCTTTGGGGAATTTTATGGAAACCTGGGCTAATGGGGATGAAGTAGAAAGCTGCATGCATTGTAATTATATAATATATTATATATAATAACTATATGTTCTTATATATTATCTCTGATAATTCTATTATGTAATTATATATTAATGTTATATATTTTTCTGTTATTAATATCGTTATAGTAATCAAGGCAAACAATAATAATCGCTAGGCACAGAAATATATTTTTGCTTTGGGAGCCAAGAAAGTCTTGGGAAGTCATAACACAAAAAAAAAAAGAAGAGAAATGTGCAGTAACCATTTCTATCGTTTCTCTTTTCAGAGGAATACAAAGCAAAAATGCGTGAGCGTCCTTTTCCTCGCCTTCTGGAGCAGTAAAGCATGTGTGAGGTTTTGGGGGCGTTTCGGAATAGGTGAGCTGTGAGATTTTTGTCTTTGTCACCTCCGTGGACTTCGGCATCGCAGGGATCACCCACAAAAGGTGAAAATATTGGTCGTGACTTCCCAGAGCACCCACGCGCCTTCCTCCCTCTGCAAACCACGCAGGCGATGCCCTCTCATTGCGGTGGAAATTCCTCGTATGACCTATTACGGCTTTTTTTTTCTCTGCGGTGACTTCTGCCTGTTAGTTTAAAGCACCTGTATTTTTTTTCCTGAGGTTTGATCTAAATGACAAGTCACGTTAGAGACAGAAGCCTCAGTGAGGTCTTACTTCACAACGGTTTAGGGGGAAAAAAAAGAAAAAAAAGCACTGTTTTGGAGGAAGGAAGGAAATAAAAAATTAGTATGAGCTGGAGGCATCTTTGGAATAAAAAAACCTCTCATTAAAACTATTTTTTCTTTTCTTTTAAGGAAAATGCATTGAAGAGCACAGTAAGTGCATTTTTCTCCCTTCCGCAAATACCCCTTTGGCTTTTGGATTTAAGTTTACATCGCCGTTAATAATTTATTTTTTATTGTGCATTTTCAGGGAAAGAGGAAGAAAAAATGGGTAAGTAATTTAGAGAAAGATGAGGGGAAAAAAAAAAAAGGGTAAGCAATCTGGTACTCTGGTTCGCTGAACGGTGTCGCGTGTATGATGTTGCACATCAAGTTATCGAGCTACAGAAGGACAAAACACCCTCCTAGATTTCCAAGGAGACACCGGTCCCTGGGCGAAAGGCAGGTTAAATAAGTTTTAATTCTCTTTCTCACCCTCTTTTTTTTTTTTTTTTTATCTCTTCCACAGCAAACGTGACGCTGGACCCGGAGACGGCCCACCCCCGCCTCGTCCTCTCCCAGGATCGGAAGAGCGTGAGGTGGGAATACATGCTGCAGGAGTCTCCCGACGGCCCCGAGCGCTTCGACGCCGATCCTTGCGTCCTGGGTTGCGAAGCCTTCACCTCCGGGAGACACTACTGGGTGGTGGATCTAGCGGAGGGACAGTACTGCGCCGTTGGGGTCAGCAGAGAGTCTCTGCAGAGGAAGGGACCCATCAGCTTTAATCCCGAGGAAGGGATCTGGGCGGTGCAGCAATGGGGCTTTAAGAACCGCGCCCTCACCTCCCCTCCAACCCTCCTTAACCTGCCGCGGGTCCCCAGGAAGATCCGGATCTCTCTAGACTACGAGTGGGGAGAGGTGGCGTTTTTTGACGTGGAGAACAAAATACCGATCTTCACTTTTCCTCCGGCTTCCTTCGCCGGGGAGCGGATCCGGCCGTGGTTCTGGGTGGAGCTGGGCTCGCTCTCTCTGGTCCGGTGACCCTTGCGTTCCGCCTTCGCGTGGAGAGCTCAGCGCTGGCGGTGAGCGGGTGGCTTGAGGGGCAGGAGGAGCGGTGGAAGCACCTTCATCCACCCAGACACCAACAGCTAGGTGGTTAAGAGCAGCAGGATAGAGACCGGGATAGAAATGCTCTCGGGAAGAGCAGCGTCAAGCCTCATCCTCCCCCGTTCCCAATCGGGTGCTCCAACCGTCATCGTGCAAAGCAAAGGCAGCCCGTCCTGCATGTCCTCAACGTAAGGTGGCAGAAGATCTGCCCAGCCTCAACCCTTGGCCCAACGTCTCATAGTTGCAGTTCCAGCGTACAGGAACATCAAATGACCTGCAGAGAGACGTAGGCTCCTCCTTCTTCTGGGAGTCCAGGCTCCCACCAGCATTTTCTCCTCATCAGTTGGTGGTTGACGTGTAGATTTCAACCAGTGGAGCCACTTTTATAGTAGGCGGAGGGAAATAAGCGCTTCTGGTGGGCAACTCATCTCATCCAGACGTAGACATCAAAATAGGTCAGGCAAATCGTGCTTTCCGTGTGCCTCTCTCTCTTCGCCAGCTGCTGGAGGACCCTCTTCGCCAACTGTTGAAGGAGTCTACACTTGGCAGAGATTAAACAACTCTTTGTCCAACCCCCATACAAATTCAGGCCCTTGGCCAGAGAAAGGACGTGGCAAACCCTCCGTGAGTGTCTGCAGAGCTCCCGGGCGCCTGGTCGATGCCGTCAGCTTCGTGCACCAACATCTCCAGAGGTTTCCTCCCCAAATGCTCCAGCCACCGTGCTGCTGGTGAAGGCATTGCTCCCGTAATCCTTTGTACCAGAGCTAGACGCAACCATGTCCTCTGGCAGGACTAAATTTGACCCAAATCTGGCCTTATTCCAGCGGGGTTAGCCAGAGTCCGTGAATTTAGCTCAGCCTTCGGGAGAAGAGATAAGCCTGGATTCAAGACCAAGCTGGCATGATGCCCTCGGGTGAAAATTGGGCCGCCAAACATCCAGACCATATGGATTAAAGGTTTGAAGAGGCTCACACCAGCATGGAGCTCTGCATCATGTTGCCATCCTCCCAGTGAGGAACTGGGAGCTCTAAAACTAGATTCACGGAGGGGCTCAAGCCAGTGCTTGAGATCGGCATGGGGCCAGCCATACTCGAAGGTGGGCGATGAGGGACATCGCTGAAGCCACTAGAGGGGATGGACACCACGGTCTTCACCTTCCACGACATCTCACCGCGCTTTAATAGCACCCATGAATTCCTCTTTAATCCCTGCTTGTTCTTAGCCACCTGTAAAGCCTTGAATCTTGTCTTTTTGCCCCACCGTGGGATGGCCAACTGGTAGTTCCCATCTGACAATAAATCACTTGAGACTCTCCAGAGAATTTGATTTCTTTTTCCAGCTGGTTCAACGTGGAGCCCTCCTGGCCCTCTCCGATGATGCCTGTACGATCTCTCCTTGCAGCACCTTGCCCCGCTTACCTTCCTCAAAATGGGGGATATTTGAGGTAGATCCCACCCTGTCATGCTCTCATCTCCCACCCATGAGCAACAGCCAGAGCATCTCAGGGTCTCAGCCCTGTGGTTTTGGGTTTTTTTCTTCCTGCAGTTCATCGGGCCAGAAACCCTCATTATCGCCCTCGCAACCCACGTTTGTGGTGGCGCTGGCGTAGGGTGGGCAGGAGAAGACCCAAGCAGGGGGAGGAGGGAGGGGAGGGACAGACCGTTCGTGTCCAAGGGCCTCAAGGTGGTAACAGAGCAGCTAAGAAAGCATGCTTGCTGCGGCAGCTCAAAATACCATTCCTTCTGTCAGCAGACAGAGATTGGGGGGGAAATATATGACAATGTAATAATAATTTTGTTTTTAAATCCTCTTTTCTAAGTAACTATCAATGTGAGAAGCACCCCAGAGGAGAAACTGCCCTTCCTCCGCGCTGGAAGTGGCCGCCAGCGACTTCGAAGCGCACGGTTTTGCTATCATGAAAAATTGCAGTCGGGAGGGCATCCCTGTGCTGCCTGTAACCCGCGAAGGCGGCCGACGCCGGGCGAAAAAGCCGCCCAGCTCTTTATTTAAGGCAGCTGGGTGACCACTGTGCTTATTTTTTGGCCAAGGCGGGTGGTGACCCCCCCGGGAGGTGGCTGTGCCTGGATGGTCCCGGCGTTGCGTGGTGGCAGGTCGCCCCATCTGTGCCCGCTAGCCCCAGATATTTTATCCTAGAGCTGAAAACGATGAAGTATTTTTTCGATCCAAGCTTTATCTTGGATTAAAAATCCAAGCTGGGGACACCGATCCGCAGAGCGAGCCTGTCCCTGGCAGGGAGACACCAGCCAGCGCGTTCCTCTCCCTGTTTCCTTAAATAGGGATGATATTTCCCCTCTGTCCTCCGCGTCATCCGACTGGGAGCTCGAACAGCCCCGGGGCGGCCGGAGCCCTGTGGACTAAATCACCCCACGCTTAAAAAAAAAAAAACATAAATATATCTGCAAAGACCTTGTGCCGCTGCCTGACGGGTAAGTGTCTCTTTGGGGGCGGTGGGGGACATCCCGGCAAAGGGAACCGGCAACGTCCCGGCCACCCTGGCACTGCCGAGATGTTTTTCCAAGGATAAAGATGAAGGGTTGTTAAATTTGGGGTTGCTGGTGGTGTGTCCGTGCGGTCGAGGGGGGGGGTCGTGTTGCTAATCCTGCTTTGGGCAGGCTTTCAGGTGCTGCATCTGCTGCATCCGTCGATTACAATTGGTCCCCAATAAAAGGAAAGCAGCAAGAAGACACAAAAGCCGCTTTCCAGCACGGTTTCTTCCACCGCTGGAAGGTTTCTGCATTGGCAAGTGCACCCTCGGGCTTCGGTCCGTGCTCCGAAGGGTGGGAAGCGGACGTGGGGGGCCAGCAGGTCGTGTACCAGCGAGGGAGCAGGTTAGAGCCCGAGCTTTTGGGGACAAAATGCCCGTTCCCACCAGCTGGGAAGGTTGGTTCCTTCTCCTTTGGCCATCCCAGGAGTAGAGACGCCAACCTGAGATGTCAACGCCGAGGGTGCAGACGTCCACGTAGGCGAGACAAACCTCCATGCCCAAGAGATGGATGTCAAAGTCCATGCTAGAGGACAATTCATCCCTTCCTAAAATTAACATCTAAAAGAGATTAGAGCTTCTCTCCGCTGCTCCTCCTTCCTCCACCCATGCTGAGACCTTTTATATGTTCACTCCGCTGCAGGCAGCAAGGGGATGAGGAACAAGCGAGGGTGGAGAAGCTGCTGCCATGGCCTCCGGTTCATCTAGAGCAAGGGAAGGAGGAGAAGAAAGCACCCACCACACCGTCCTGCAGCGTCGGCCAGATCCTGGGCGCCTGGGCTGTGACCCCACCGGCTGCGGAGTCAGCACAGCCCGATCCTGGCCGGAGCGAGGAAGGCTTGGAGATGCCGAGGCAGTCAGCCACCGAAGCCGGCTCAGGAAAGGGAATTTCCAGCCAAAACTGCATTTGGAGCATTTGGAGGAGAAGCTGAAGCTCTTGGATCTGGAAGGAGGCAGAGAGGAGAAGGAGCATCTCTGCTCCTGGCGCAAGTTTGTCTTCAAGGGTGGTGGAAAAGCATCTGGCTCCAGCCGTGACGGACCAAGGGCTCGTAGAGGTCCCACCACAGCCTACGTAGAGGAATCTGCCCAAGAGGACAAGGTCAGGTCCATGACCAAGCTTGGGTTATTCCTCTTCTGAAATTTTTCTGACCACCTTAAGGGATGCTCTGGTTTCTTTGAGCTTCTCGGGATCACAGGCTTCAAGCCAGCTGGAAGTTCTCTGTGATTGTTTTTTCCACCAAGAAAATAAACGGAAATAAGTGGGGAGAGCTAGGAAAAAAAAAAAAACACCCAGACAACTCTTTTAGTTTGGCTAAAAAGGTGAAAATACTCATTTTCAGACTAAACCCTTTGCCCCAAATCAGTCAACGGGTGTTTTCCAATTTATTTCATGTGAGAATGAACCTGGCTCCTCTGTTGTCCTCCCGTGTCTTCTCCACGCTGCAATTTTTTTCCCAATCGGGGGGGGGGGGAGGCGCGAGTGTTTCCAGGCATCCCATCCCTTCCCCGCTCCCCCCTAGATACCCTCCCAAACCATTTTTCTTCTTCCAGGAGCAGATACACAGTGACCTGGAGAAGCTCAAGGAAAAAAGGGAAGAGATTTTGGAATTGAAAATAAGCGGAGAGAGGCGATGCCAGGACTATTTGGTAAGTAGCTGTTGCCATCACCCGGAAAAAATAGAGGACCACCGGTGTGGTCCATGCTGTTGTCTTTCCACGTCCTGCAGACGCAGACGGAGGTCGAGAGGCAGAAGATTGTGTCCGAATTTCGGCAGCTGCGCCGGTTTCTGAAGGACCAGGAGCTCGTCCTCCTGGCCCGGCTGGGAGAACTGGACAGAGAGGTGATGAGGAGGCAGGAGGAAGAGGAGACCAAGATGTCAGGGGAGATTTCACTCCTCGACATCCTGATCTGCGAGATGGAGAAGCTACTTGAGCAACCTGCGAGCAGATTCCTGCAGGTTGGATGCTCTACTGGGCATAGATGGGAGAGGGTCCGCACACAGCATCGCCTCAGCTGGAGTCTTCCCCCAGTTTGGGGATGGGAGACTGAGGCTTTTTTCTCTCTCTTTCTATTCCAGGATGCCCGAAGCACTGTGGACAGGTACGTGCTCTTCCACCACCCACGTCTCAGCGGTGGGGGAAGGCTCACAGGCTCCATCCCCATGGTTTCTGGAACAGAGATGGAAATTTTGGCAGTTCAGGCAGGGCTTGAAGCGAGGCTTGGAGAGGTGTGGAGACAAGAAGGTGCCCCTGAATCCCAGCGTGGGGACACCAGGAGAGAAAGCACCCTAAGAGTGGAAGTCCTCTTGGCCATCAGGGCAACGGGGACCCAAGTGTCCTCCTGTTCAGAGCTGGTTGGCCTCTCTGAGCCTGGGACAGAGGGACATTTTGGGGACAGCCAGAGCTCACCCACCATCCCCAAGTCACCCAGGGTGCAGGGGGAGGAGGGATGGTCCCGGCCATCACGATGAGTCCCATATCTAAGGGGAAAGGTTTGCATCCAGGTGGGAGATGGGCAGCGCTCGGAGGATGATGGAGACCTTCTTGGACCTGGAGCGGAGGCTCCGTGTCATTTCTCGACAAAATGATGTCCTTAGAGAGACGCTGGGGAGATTTCAAGGTACTGTGGACCACGACTGGGTTGATGGGGGGTTATCCCAAACAGCCTGCTGCTGTTTTTCCTCTTTTCCCAGAAAAAACACAATGGGGGCAAGAGCGAGCAGAATTACCGGCTGGAGAGCGTGATGTCCAACTTTTGTTCTTCATCCCCTAGACATTTTGCCATCTGAACTGGAGAAAGAGCAAGGACCATCCCTAGGAGGAGATGGAAAAGGTGAGGCTCTTTGGAGGAGCAGCTGCAAGGGAGGGCGCCGGCAAAGTCGTTTTTAGCTAAAATGGTGCTTAAAATGGCTGGGAAATGAGGGGTTGAGCTCACTTTGGGGTTCCTGAAGACACAAAGGAGCTCTGCCCAGTCCTCCAGCATGAGGCAAGGCTTTCCCGGGCAGGAAGACGTGAAGATGTCTCTGCTCCCAAGACCAGGACATGGGCAGATGTGTGATGTCCTGGCTTGTCCCAGGCAGAGCGGGGCGGCTTTTTTGGGGGGTGATGTCCTCCCCCAACGCCACGTTCTTCTCCATCCCTGGCAGCATTCGTGACTCTGAACCCTGACACCGCCAACGCCCGCCTCGTCGTGTCCCGGGACCGGCGGGGGGTGAGATGGACGGATGCGGGACAGGATCTGCCCATCACCCCCCAGCGATTCGATGCCTCCTGCTGCGTCCTGGGCTGCCGGGGCTTCACGGCGGGGAGACGCTGCTGGGAGGTGGAGGTGGCCAGAGGCCGGAGCTGGGCGCTGGGGGTGGCCCGAAGCTCCATTCCGAGGAAGGGCTGGCTTGAGTTTCGGCCGGAGAAGGGGATCTGGGCGATGGGGCGGTGCGGGAATCGGTACCGCGCCTTCACTTTCCCCATCACCACCTTCCCCGCCACTGGGGAAACTGGGAGGGTGCGGGTGGCTCTGGACTACGGAGGGGGGCAAGTGGCATTTTACCTCGCCGAGGGTGAGGCTCCCATCTTTACGTTCCAAAAAGCCTCCTTCGGGGGGGAGAGCATCTTCCCTTTCTTCTGGGTGGGGAGGGGCTCCCGCCTCCGCCTCCGCCCATGAGCTCCCCTCCCCCGCTTCAGCTTCGGGGTGTGTTTTCTGTTGTGCACCTTTTTAATTATGTTGTAAGAGAATCTCTTCTAGCAGAATTTGCTCCAAAAAAAGGAAAAAAAAAAAAAAAAGTGGAATTTTCTTTCCGTGTTTAACGTTGTCCGGCAGCTCCTGGGTCTGTGGGAAGCGCCAAGCCCTGGGATGGCTCCAAGCTGCCCTCGGTGCCATAGCCCGAAGTTGGGGAACCTGCAAGAGGGGACACTTTAAATCGATATGTCGCGATACCGGCTCCTGCTCCGGCTCGCAGCGGAGCCGGGGGCTGCGGGACGGGATGCTGCGGGGAGCGGGGAGCGGGGGCCGGGGGCGGCCGGGCCCGGCGGGGCACGGGAAGGGGCGGGGGACGCACAGGAAGGGGTTGGGGCTGCGGGAACCGAGGACAAAGCGGAGCCCGGGCGGTCCCGCTGCTCGGAGCCGGGACCGGTGCTCGGAGCCGCGCAGGTAACGGGCGCAGGATGCCCGGGGCTGGGGACGGGACCTCCCCCCCCCCGCTGCACCGATCGCGGGGGGCTACGGGCCCTGCTCCTCCCGGACCCCCCCAGGTCTGGGTATGACCCCCCGGTACCCATACCCTGCTATGGGTGCAGCCCCTCGCACCCCCTGCACCCCTTTTCTTGGGCATGGGCTCCCCCCCGCATGAGGATGGGGCGTTGGGGACAGGAGGGGACATGTCCTCGGCAGGGCTCGGAGGTCCCCAGGGTGACAGGGCACGACTGGGGTGTCCCGACACTTGAAGCCCCCCCCCCATCTTGTCCCCCACAAGCTCCCGGCTGTTGCAGGGCTGCAGGGACACTGCCGGGCTCCTCCCCGATGTCCAAAAATCACAACGAAGCTCCGAGTTTTACATGGTCACCCCCAAACGAGCATCCCTTCCCTTCCTTCTTCCCCTTCCCTTCCTTCTTCCCCCTTCCCTTTCCCCCTTCTCTTCCTTCTTCCCCTTCCCTTCCTTCTTCCCCTTCCCTTCCTTCTTCCCCCTTCCCTTTCCCCCTTCCCTTCCTTCTTCCCCTTCCCTTCCTTCTTCCCCTTCCCTTCCTTCTTCCCCCTTCCCTTCCTTCTTCCCCCTTCCCTTTCCCCCTTCCCTTCCTTCTTCCCCTTCCCTTCCTTCTTCCCCTTCCCTTCCTTCTTCCCCCTTCCCTTTCCCCCTTCCCTTTCCCCCTTCCCTTCCTTCTTCCCCTTCCCTTCCTTCCTCCCCTTCCCTTCCTTCTTCCCCCTTCCCTTCCTTCTTCCCCCTTCCCTTTCCCCCTTCCCTTCCTTCTTCCCCTTCCCTTCCTTCTTCCCCTTCCCTTCCTTCTTCCCCTTCCCTTCCCTTTCCCCCTTCCCTTCCTTCTTCCCCTTCCCTTCCTTCTTCCCCCTTCCCTTCCTTCTTCCCCCTTCCCTTTCCCCCTTCCCTTTCCCCCTTCCCTTCCTTCTTCCCCTTCCCTTCCTTCTTCCCCCTTTCTTTTCCCCCTTCCCCCTTTCTTTTCCCCCTTCCCCCTTTCTTTTCCCCCTTCCCCCTTTCTTTTCCCCCTTCCCCCTTTCTTTTCCCACTTCCCCCTTCCTTCTTCCCCCTTCCTCCTTCTTCCCCCTTCCTCCCTTCCTTTTCCCCCTCCCTCCTTCCCTTCCTCTTCTTTTTTGTTTCCTAGGACTGATGGGCTGCGTTTTACCCCGGAACAGACAAATGTCCTGAAACACCAAAAAAAAAACCAACCAAACCCAACCCCAAGAGATGGAGACCGTGGAACCGCCTCAGGTGGACAACGCGTCAGGGGCTGGGGGGGGGGGTTCGCGCCTTCCTTCGGACACCAGAAAATCGGCCCTTTTTGGGAAAGAAAAGACTAATTGACGGGTGCAAAACCTCGCCCCGGCACAGGCTGCCAGCCCTGGGAAAAGCCCCCTCCACCGCCTCCCATCTGGGCGGGCACGGGCAGGTTGAGGGTTCCCCTTGGGTCCCGCTCGGAGATTTATTTTCAGGTCCGTGAATCTCAGTCTCTTCCTGGGAGGTCCTCGGTTTTCCTTCCCCGACGCCCCCCCGCTCTCCTCGGTTGCTTGGGATGGGCTTGAGCATCTCTGCTTCTTCATCCCGGGGGTTTTTGTTTGTTCTTCTCCCTCTTGGTGGGGCTGCGGCTCCGGCCCCAGGTACTGACGGTCTCTTGCCGCAGGAGCCCGTGACCTTCGAGGAGGTGGCCGTGTATTTCACCCAGGAGCAATGGGCCCTGCTGGACCCGGCGCAGAGGACTCTCTATGTGGACGTCATGCTGGAGAACTACGAGACCGTGGCGTCTCTGGGTAAGGAATTCTGTCCCTTCCAGCGCTGGAGCCAAGAGCTCCTGAAGTTTTGGCTGATGGCTTCTATGTTGCAGATGTTCTCAATGTTCCGATGGTTTCAGCTCTGCAGCGCTCAGGAGCGAGGCAGGCCATCTCCTTGATGCTCCTCCTGGGAGACAGAGCGAGGAGGAACACTGAGGAAAAGCCCTTTTTTCTACTCTTCTGTCTAAATTTTCCAGTGGATGGAAATATCCGTCTTCCCCGCAGGGATCTTTTCCCTTTTCCTGGACTAGCTCCATCCCGACGATTGGTTTTGGGCCAACGTTTGACGTTTGCCTTCTGTGGGGCTTGGGTGGAGGACACACGGTCACCCAGGCACCTGGTGGTCCGGGTGACCCTACCACCATCCTTCCCACCCTGCGTCCCTCAAGAAATTCGAATTTCTTTAACTTTGCGAATTCTCGCCTCCCTCAATGCCGTTACCTCCTGATTTCAGCCGCCGGAAGAGGTTTCCCCGCGGCCGAGCCAGACTTGCTCGCCCAGATGCAAGAGCGAGGAGGGCGCCGGGGCCCCCATCTTCAAGAAATGGAGAAAAAAGAAGCCCTGAGCAGCCGACGCGCAGGTGAGGAGGGGGCGCCTGCGCTCACGACCCCCTCCACCGGCGCACGCTGTTATATCCTACCAAACCCCCCCCAGGATTTTAGCCAAAGCCCGATGGGTCCCTCTAGGAGATGCGGCTCTACTGATCCTGGCTGGAAATCAGAATAAATTTCCTCTCCCTTGATTTTTTTTTTTTTTTTTTTTCCCCTTCTTCCTTCCCTGGGGAACCACGGAAGCAGAGCTGCTGCACCCCCGGCTAATTTTCCTACCTGGTTAATTAACTTTTTCTTCCCTTTGATGTTATTTCTACCTGGCCTGAGAAATAACCCGTCCGGCTTCTCTCTGCCGTCCCAACAGGGATAAGATGGAAAACGGACGGCGGGACGGTTTGCGGAGGAGGCGACGCCGACCCCGGAGAAACCCCCCCCCCGGAGGACCCTGCAGAAAGGCAACGCGCCCGCAACGCGCCCGGACACGAGAACGACCGGAGCAGGGACTTAATGACCCCCCCGAGAGACGAGGCGGGAGAGAAACCTTTCAAGTGCCTGGAATGCGGGAGAAGCTTCGCGCGGAGCTCGGACCTCATCGTCCACCAGCGAACCCACACGGGGGAAAAGCCCTACCAGTGCCCCCAGTGCGGGAGATGCTTCAACAGGAGCTCCAGCCTCGTCACGCACCGCAGGGTGCACACGGGCGAGAAAATGTACGAGTGCCCCGAGTGCGGAAAAAGCTTCACGCGGAGCTCGACGTTGACTTCCCACCGGAGAACCCACACGGGAGAAAAACCCTACCAGTGCCGCGAATGCGGGAAACGTTTCGGCAAAAGGTCGAACCTCCTCAAACACCAACGGCAGCACACCGGAGAGAGACCGTACGGGTGCCGCGACTGCGGGAAAAGCTTCATACAAAGCTCGGATCTCGTCGTCCACCAGCGAACCCATACGGGAGAAAAGCCCTACCAGTGCTCGGAATGCGGGAAACGTTTCAGCGTGCGATCCAAGCTGATCCAACACCGGCGCGTGCACACGGGGGAGAAGCCGTACGCCTGCGGCGAGTGCGGGAAGAGCTTTGGGCAGAGCTCGCACCTTTCCGTGCACCAGAAAACTCACAGGGGGGAGAAATCGGTGCTCCAGGTGTGGAAGGTCATTCGGTGCGAGATCCTGCCTTGTTAAAGAGCGGAAGCGCGGGACGCGGATATCGGGAATATCTGAGAGCGCACGCTTTGCACTTAAACGTCCGATGACGAACGTTTTGTAGGTGCGTTTGCGAAAAGCTCGGAAAATCGTTCGGTGAAAATGAAACTCCATTAATAAATGAGCGGGTCTGCACGCTATTAAATATTTCAGAGGGCGGGTCAAGGAGGCGGCGTTAATTGCTGCGGGTGGGCTCGCGAAGCGCGGTGGCCTTCGTACAACCCCTATGGATCTCGTATGGACACGGGCCAGTTTGTCCCTGGGAGAACCAGCTCCTGGGTGCTCCTCATCGCCTTCCTCGCGACGTTCGGCCGGCTGGCGCGTCTCCTCCCGTGCCGGAAGCCCTCCGAGGGATGCCGGGTAGGGACCCAGGTTTTGGGTTGAAGGAACCAAAGACGAGGAAAGAAAACAAGAAGCCACAGCCCGTGCGTGACTTGGGGGCTGCGGAGGGGGAACAAACCGTGGGTTTCCTGTTGTTCTGCTGCAGGAAGCCTCGGGCGGGCGGCAGGTCTGGGCCGAGGCGCAGCGCGATGCCGGGGCGAGGGTGGGCGAGGGCTCCTTACGTCGGAAACGTCTTGGAGAGACTTTTCTGGAGTCAATCCAAACCAGGATAACGAACGGTGGGGACTTCCCTAGCAGCCGTAGCCCCAGTTTCTCCCCAGTCTGGGGAGGGAAAGAGCCGTCCCAGTATATCCCAATGCCGGGAGCCGCGCTGTGAGGGTTAGAGGAGGAGGCGCTTGCTGTGGGCCGGGTGGGAGGACGGACGCGCTGTCCGAGGGCAAGAACAAAGACCTTGAGGAGCGTTTGGGTTTGCACCACGTGGCTCTTTGTTATTTTCCTCTATATTGCCCCCCCACCCCCAAAAAAAATTCCCAGAAAGCACAAAAGAAGCTCGTTTCCTCCAGTAAAGATCCCTGCCTTTTGCGGTGTCTGTTGCCTCCTGCATCCCTGAACATCTCCAGATGTTTAACTCTACCACGCAGCGAGGTGGAAGGATTTTGACGGCACTGGTGAGACCGCATCTGGGTACTGGGTCCAGTTTGGGGCGCCACGGATGCTCTGAGCAGGGCTACGGGGCTCCAAGCAGGGCGACGGCCACCCTAAAGTCCCCTCTAGCCTCAATTATTCCCCGATTCTGTTCATAGTGACTTCAGGATGACCTCGAATGCTTTTAATCTCCTGGGGTCCCCACCTCCCGCGGTGGCGGTACGTGCGGTGCCGGCCTGCCGCCGGCAGCCGTCCAGGCGCCGAAGACGAGCCAAGGCTTTTGCAGAGGTGACCTCGGCAAATCCAAGTTCTCCGGGTCCGCATCGTGTCGAAGCACCGTGGCGTGGACACCAGACGCTGGGTGAGCACCAGCCCTGCTCGGTAATTTCTGTCCTCGCCCAGCGAAGGGCATAAACCACCCCCCCGCCAGCGCTGCTCAGCCACCACATCCCTTCCGGAGAAATATTAACGAGAAAAAAACACCAAAAACAAAAATTCATTTTTTTAAAAAGCCCCGAATCCCACCCGGGGCTGGTGGTGGCCTCCGGAGACGCCTTCCCCGGCCGCCCCCCAACTTCAGGTCGTGTGGTCCCCCCCCCACCCCCGGGTTTTTCCCCCGCGGATCTCCCGGGCTGCCGCGGCCGGGGATGCGCCGGGAGCCGGCGGCCGGGGCCGGTGCGCAGGAAGGGGCGGGAGCAGCGCGGAGCGGCCGCGGCTGCTGCGGGGGGAGACCGGGGGGGGAGCCGGGGAGGCCGCTGCAGGTAGGAGGGGGGCAGCGCCGGGAGCGGCGCCGGGGGCAGCACCGGGAGCGGCTGGGGGGGCAGCACCGGGGGCAGCACGGGGGGATGCGGAGGGACGGCCGGGGGAGCGCCGGGGATGGCCGGGGGGCAGCACCGGGAGCGGCTGGGGGGGCAGCACCGGGGGCAGCACGGGGGGATGCGGAGGGACGGCCGGGGGAGCACCGGGGATGGCCGGGGGGCAGTACCGGGAGCGGCTGGGGGGACAGCCCCGGGGGCAGCCCCGGGAGCGGCTGGGGGGGGGCAGGCGGGGGAGGACCGGGGATGGCCGGGGCGCAGCACCGGGACCGCGGAGGGGCGGCCGGGGGCAGCACCAGGAGCGGCTGGGGGGGCAGAACCGGAGGTGGCCGGGAGTAGCACCGGGGGCAGCACAGGGGGATGCGGAGGGACGGCCGGGGAAGCGCCGGGGATGGCCGGGGGGCAGTACCGGGACCGCGGAGGGGCGGCCGGGGACGGCACCGGGGACGCCACCGGGGGAGGACCGGAGACAGCCCGGGAGCAGCACCGGGAGCGGCTGGGGGGGCAGCACCGCGGGCAGCACAGGGGCATGCGGAGGGACGGCCGGGGGCAGCACCGGGGGAGGACAAGGGACGGCCGGGGAGCAACACCGGGAGCAGCTGGCGGGGCAGCACCGGGGGCAGCACCGGGGGGCTGCGGAGGGGCGGCGGGGGGAAGACCTGGGACGGCACCGGGGGGCAGCACCGGGACGGTGGAGGGGCGGCCGGGGGCACCACCGGGAGGGTACGGGAGCGGCCGGGGGGGTAGCATGGGGGGCTGCAGAGGGACGGCCAGGGATGGCCGGGAAGCAGCACCGGGAGCGGCTGGGGGGGCAGCACGGGGGGCTGCAGAGGGGCGGCCGGGGGCATTACCGGGGTCAGCTGAGGGGTGGGTGGGAGAAGCACCGGGGGACGGGGGGGCATCACCGGGGGGGCTCTGCCGAGCCTTGCTGGGCGCTTGCTGCCAGCGCAGCCCCTGCGAGTCGCCCCGGGGGGGGGCTCTGCTGATTTCAGCCCTCGGAGCAGGGGTTCCCTTCCCTGAAGCCACCTTGGATGGAGCGAGCCGAGGAGCTGCCGGACCCCGATCCCCGGGGGGGGGAAGAAAGGGAGACCCCGGGAGACCCCCTTGCAGGTGAGGAGCTCATTCCCATGGAAGGAGCACCCCAGCCCCCCCCCTTCACCCTCCCTCAAGCGATGGGGGTCGAGGGCGAAGAGGTGGGCCCCGCTCTACTCTTGCCTCTGCTTTTGTTCACCATCCCCCACCGTGACGTGGTTTCCCTTCGAGAAATAAGACGTTGCTCTCGTTTGCGACCCGCAGCAGGACGTGCCGCCAGAAGAACGAAGGAAGAGCCAAACCTGAAGCGCGAAAGCGCCGAGCGAGGGGGAGGGCACGGAGCCGCGGCGGCGAAACGGGAAGGAGACGTTTTGGAGAGCCCTCGGCGGGCGGCAGCTCCCGAAAGCGAGACGGGGCCAGAAGGGGATAAACTCATCCCTCGTGGAGAAAACCAAAAGGTCCTCAAAGAATCCAAAGCCCAGTACGGACCCGCCACCAGGGAGAAGAAGTACACGTGCAACGAGTGTGGAAGAAGCTTCGGGCAGAGCTCCAACCTTATCGTGCACCAGCGGATCCACACCGGCGAGAAACCTTATAAATGCCACGACTGCGGGAAGTGCTTCAGGCAGAGCTCCAACCTCATCGTCCACCAGAAGAGTCACACGGGAGAAAAGCTCCACGCGTGTCCCAAGTGCCAGAAGCGTTTCCCAGACAGGTCGCTGCTCATCTGGCACAAGAGGCTCCACGTAGGAGAAAAACCTTTTAAATGCCAGCAGTGTGGGAAAAGCTTCATTCACCAATCGAGACTTCTTGTCCATGAGAAGGTGCACGTAGGAGAACAACTCTCCCAGTGTCCCGAGTGCGGGAAATGCTTCAGGGATAAATCCAAGTTCCTCCAGCATCAGCGGCGGCACGTGGGAGAACGTCGCTACAAGTGCTACGAGTGCGGGGAGGAATTTGGGCAGAGCTCGGACCTCAACCTTCACCAGAGGATCCACGTGGAGGAGAAGCTCTACCAGTGCTCCACCTGCGAGAAGTGCTTCAAGGACAGGTCCACCCTCATCAGGCACGAGACGGTGCACACGGGAGAGAAGCCCTATAAGTGCCACGAGTGCGGGAAGAGGTTCACCCGCAGCTCGGACATCATCGTCCACCAGCGGACGCACACGGGGGAGAAACCCTTCCAGTGTCCCGAGTGCGGGAAGAGCTTCAGCCACCGGTCCAATCTTTTCCGACATCAGCGGATGCACACGGGGGAGAAGCCGTATAAGTGCGAAGAGTGCGGGAAGCGATTCGGGCAAAGCTCGGAGCTTATCGTCCACCAGCGGACCCACACCGGGGAGAAACCCTACCACTGCTCCGAGTGCGAGAAGTTCTTCAGGGGGAGGTCAACCCTCTTCAGGCACGAGAGGCTGCACACGGGGATCAAGCCGTACGCGTGCAGCGAGTGCGGAAAAAGCTTCGGCCAGAGCGGGGACCTCATCGCCCATCAGCGTTTCCATACGGGCGAGAAGCCCTACCAGTGCTCCCAGTGCAGAAAGTTCTTCAGCAACAGGTCCAGCCTCGTGCGGCATCAGCGGCTGCACGCGGGGGAGAAGCCCTACAAGTGCCACGAGTGCGAGAAGAGCTTCGGGCAGAGCTCGGACCTCATCGCCCACCAGCGGACCCACACCGGGGAGAAGCCCTACCCCTGCCCGGTCTGCGGGAAGAGCTTCAGCAGGAGGTCCAACCTCATCGTCCATCAGAGGGTGCACAAAGGGCTTTGCAAGTGCCAGACGTGCGGGAGGAGCTTCCAACCCGACTCACGTTTTGGCGTGACGGTGGAGAAGGACTCTCTCCAGTGCCCCCAGTGTGCAGAGGGTTTCAAGGAGGGGTCAAACCCCGTCGAACACCAGAGATAACCCGGGGGAGAAACGGCTTTGTAAGTGCTCGGAGCAGGGAGGGAGTTGTGGGAAGAGTTGAGACGTCGTAGGTGAAAGAGAAAAAAAAAATCAGCGCTTCTCCTAGGTAAAATTCTTCGGTTTTAAAGACTGCAAAAGTGGGGGGGGAAAAAACCCCGCCCCATGCAAATGATCTAAAGTAGGCTGATCAGTAAATAATATACTTTTTTTTTTTTTTTTTTTTGCTAATGATTTCCTCTTATTATTGAGTTTACTCAAAGGGCTTGATGCGTTGGTCCACGATCCCCTCACTCTGCTGTCCGTCATCCCGTCGTCTCTCTTTAAAGCCCTTCCTTAAATCCTTTAACGTTTCCCGGGCTGGGTGCCCATCAGCACCCCAGCGATGCTGTAGAAACCTCTCTTCCCCTGCGCATCCCTCCCTCCCCCTTCTATGTATGCAACCTCAATAAAAAAAGGCCCCTCCGCTCCTAAGCAGTATCCCGTTTTCCTTGGTTTTTTCTGCTGGCTGGCTAACCAGAACCGCAGAATCGCTAAGGTCGGAAAAGACCATTGAGTCCAACCGCCAACCCAACCCCCCCACGCCCACTACACCATGTCCCCAAGCACCACGTCTACACGTCTTTTAGATACCTCCAGGGATGGGGACTCCACCACGTCCCTGGGCAGCCTGTTCCAAGGCTTGACAACCCTTTTGGTGAAGAAATTTCTCCTCATGTCCAATCTAAACCTCCCCTGGCACAACTTGAGGCCATTTCCTCTCGTCCTATTGCTGTTACTTGGGAGAAGAGACCAACCCCCACCTCGCTACAACCTCCTTTCAGGTAGTTGTAGAGCGCGATGAGGTCTCCCCTCAGCCTCCTCTTCTCCAGGCTGAACACCCCCAGTTCCCTCAGCCGCTCCCCATCAGACTTGTGCTCCAGGCCCTTCACCAGCTTCGTTGCCCTCCTCTGGACACGCTCCAGCACCTCCATGTCCTTCTTGTCGTGAGGGGCCCAGAACTGAACACAGGATTCGAGGTGCGGCCTCACCAGTGCCCAGTGCAGGGGCACGACCACCTCCCTACTTCTGTTGGCCAGGATGCCGTTGGCCTTCTTGGCCACCTGGGCACACGGCCGGCTCATGTCCAGCTGTCGACCAGCACCCCCAGGTCCTTCTCCTCTGGTCCTTTCCAGCCGCTCTTCCCCAAGCCTGCAGCGTTGCCTGGGGTTGTTGTGACCCAGGTGCAGGACCCGGCACTTGGCCTTGGTGAACCTCATACATTGGCCTCAGCCCATGGCCCCAGCCTGTCCAGGTCCCTCTGTGGACCCTTCCCACCCCCAGCAGATCAACACCCCCACCCAACTTGGTGTCATCTCCAAACCGAGGGAGCACCCCATCCCCTCGTCCAGATCCTTGATAAAGAGATGGAACAGGACCCCAAACCCGAGCCCTGGGGCGCACCGCTCCTGACCGGCCGCCAGCTGGAGTTAACGCCGTCCACCACAACTCCCCGGGCTCGGCCCTCCGGCCAGTTTTTCACCCGACGAAGAGTGTGGTAAAAACCCAGGTGGCGAAGGACAGCCAGCTCTTACGTTTTTATCTCCCCCTGGGTGCAGGGAGACGTTGCCGCTGTTAAAAAGCGAAGACGGGAAAATTGCAAAAAGAGCTTCGTAAAGGTGTTGGTGACGAGGGGACGGGAGCTGGCTCTTTACAACCGAAGAGAAAACAGGGAGATCTTGGTGAAACCGTGATTGCGGGGTCCGGGAACTATATACAGGTACCCCCCCCCATCCCTGCTGGCTCCAACGATGAACACAAAGCTCCTCCACTTTCCAGACGCCAGCGGCCGTTTCTTCTGTGCTTTTCTTGCTAGGTCGAGGAAGGTCTTCAGCTTTTTCTCCATGAAAAAGAAGCGTGGGGGGCTCCAACCCCCCCCAGAACCCCTGCAGTGGTTGCAAACAGTGATGTCCTCCCCTTTCGCCTTCTCTCCAGGTCCCCCCCCCAGATGCCTGGATCCCCCCCAGGCACCTGGGTCCCCATCCCAGCTCATTGCAACCCCCACTGCTCCCAGTGTGGACCCCCCAGGGTCGTGGGGGGTGGTTTTTGGAGGGGTTGGCGACCCCCCACACCTGAGACCGTGTGTGGCCTTAGCGGGACCCCAGCATCGCTCCTTGGTGACCCTCCTGCCATCACGGAGCATCTACGGGGGGGGGAGGTCCACCCCATCCTCTTGCTGTGACTTGTGGGGACGTCACTAGGACATCAGACCCCCCCACATCCCAAATCGCTTGAACCCCCCCACCCCAAATCCTCCAAGCCCACTGTGGGGCCACCAGCCTGGTTCTTGCTGGAGGAACACTGGGCTCCTTCTCAACCCCAGATGTTCTCTCACCCCATTGGCTGCCCTCACGGCTTGTTCTCCACCACATGGTCCTTCAACACCAGCAGGATTGGTGGTGCTGGAGATGCTGGATGTCCACTGAGGTCCAGGGGAACCATCCTCCACCGTGGGTATGGAGATGTAGGTGAGGGTCCCCTAATTTTGGGCACAGGCATGAAAGTTTTGGACCACCACCATCACCGTGGCCTCTGGGCTACGCCGCAGAGCAGCTTCACGCCGCCAGAAGTTGAAGCTGGTTGCCCACTCCAGCCATAGCACCAGTACTGAGGAAGTACTGGGACCAGTTTGGCCCCAGTGCAATGAGAAGAGAGGCAGGCACGTGGGCATGGAGGCTGCCCGAGGTGGGGACGGTGGAGACCCGCGTCCCCAGACTGCCCTGTCCTCCCAGTAAAACCCAACAGCCCCAGCACGGAGCTCCCACTGGTGTTCCTCGTGGCGGCACGGTTATCCCACCCACGGCACGAGCACAGACGTCCCCCCACAAGCAGCAATGACGCCCCAGAACTCTCCAGCAAAGGAAAGAAACGGGTTATTTATTGAGCGTTTGATATAAATTGCCTCCGAGGGTTCCCTTTTGGGACGCCGACCCCTTCACGTCCTGCTCCTTTCACTGAAATCCCACGGTTTTCCCTTGGATGGGGTGGAGCGGACGCTCTCTCCACTCCCCAACCTTTTGATTTTCTCCACCATTAAAAACATCTACACCTTCCGGAAGGAAAATGCTCGTTCCTCTAATGTTCCTCTAGCAATATAAAATTTCCTTAGATTTTTTATCACATCAGCAAATATGAAAATAAAAATCTCCTTAGGAACAAGCAACGGGTTGTTGTTTTTTTTTTAAGTCAAGGTTTAACGCATCGAGGCTGGACGTGCGACGGACACTTGGACAGGAGCAGGCACCGTGTCTCAGCTAACCTTAAAAAAATATAACAGCAAGGTGTTGAAAAAAAAAAGAGGGGCTCGGACGATAGGAGGGCTCTGACCCGGGAGCGAAGAGTTTGGGTGAAGCTGTGGGAGGAGCAAGGTGAAGACAATCAAACGATCTACGCCATCACGTGAGGAATTAGGAGGAATTAGCCTTTCTCCGTCACTGATGGGCCCACGCTGCAGCGTTTCACTCTTTTCTTCCCCTGAGCAGTCTCCGATGGACCAAAAAGGTTAAATCTCACACGGGGGGATGTCCCACGCTGCTCTCGCTTCTTCTCGTCTTGCTTCATCGTGGTGCCAAGCCAAGCCCAACCAAGCCCAGCCAAGCCAAGCCCAGCCAAGCCAGGGCAAGCCAAGCCAAGTCCAACCAAGCCCAACCAAGCCAAGTCCAACCAAGCCCAACCAAGCCAAGTCCAACCAAGCCAAGCCAAGCCAAGCCCAACCAAGCCAAGCCCAACCAAGCCGTTTCTCCTCTTCAGGCACTTGGGAGGTTTCTTCTCCTCTGCGTCACCTCTGCCGGTCAAGGAGGCTTGATGCCTCCTCGAGGGGCTTTGCACACTCAGAGCAGGGGGACGAGCCGTCTCCCAGGCCCACGCTCCCGGGAGCATCGGTGCTGGAGTCTTCCTCTGAGCTCTTCCCACATTTTGAGCGTTCTCCAGCTCTCCATCCTCTGTGTCCCCGCTGATGGACGATGAGGCTGGATTTCCTGGTGAACCTCTTCCCGCACTCGGCGCAGGGGTAGGGCTTCTCGCCCGTGTGGGTCCGCTGGTGGGCGATGAGGTCCGAGCTCTGCCCGAAGCTCTTCCCGCACTCGTGGCACTTGTAGGGCTTCTCCCCCGAATGCCATTTCTGGTGCTTAACGAGGCTGGATTTATTGCAGAAGAACTTCCCGCACTCGGAGCAGTGGTAGGGCTTCTCCCCCGTGTGGAAGCGTTGGTGGGTGATAAGGTCCCCGCTCTGCCCGAAGCTCTTCCCGCACTCAGAGCACTCGTAGGGTTTCTCCCCCGTGTGCAACCGCTCGTGCCTGAAGAGTCCGTACCTCCCTCGGAAGGACTTTTCACACTGGGAACACTGGTAGGGCTTCTCCTCGGTGTGCGTTCGCTGATGGATGGTGAGCTCCGATCTCCGGGCGAAGGTTTTCCCGCACTCGTGGCAGGTGAAGGGTTTCTCCCCCGTGTGGACGATCTGATGGGTGAAGAGGTTGGACCGTTGGCTGAACTTCTTCCCGCACTCGGAGCACTCGAAGGGTTTTTCCCCCGTGTGAATCCGCTGGTGGACGATGATGTCCGAGCTGCGGGTGAACCTCTTCCCGCACTCCAGACACTTGTAGGGCTTCTCTCCCGTGTGCACCCTCTCGTGCCTGATGAGGGTGGACCTGTCCTTGAAGAACTTCTCGCACGTCGAGCACTGGTAGGGCTTTTCCGCAATGTGGCTTTGCTGGTGGGAACTGAGGTCCGAGCTCCGTCCGAACTCTTCTCCGCACTCTCGGCATTTAAAAGTCTTTCCTCCTCGGTGCAACCTCTGATGGCAAATGAGCTCTGACCTGTCCTGGAAGCATTTCTTGCAGTGGGAACATTCGTAGAGACTTTCTTCTCCAAAGAACTGCCGGTCCCCCTCGCCAGGGGTGAATTCGTCCTTCTGCTCCATCCCCGGGCATCCCTCCATCCCCCGGTCGCTCTCCCAAGCTCTCCCGTGGTTATTCTCTGCGGATTTTACCACCGTTTCATCCACTTTGGCTCCGTCAGGACATCCCTGCTCCACGCAGCATCCGTCATCCACGCAGGATCCTTCATCCACGCAGAATCCTTCATCCTCGCAGCCTCCGTCATCCTCCCTCCGCATCCCGTCTCCTGCAGGGATAGATGGAGATCATGTTTTATCCTGGGATGAAACGGTCCCCGGTACATCCCCGGCTCTTTCCAGGGACCGGCGAGGAGCCGTGGGAGGGAGGACGACCCCGGAGGGATGATTTCCAACGGATCATCCCACCGGTCCGATCCTCGCCCCTCACAACGAAGGCAACGCCCGCTGGCTCCCCTCCCGCACCCCGATTTCTCACCTCTCCGGGTGCTCCCGGGGCCGCCCATCTCCTCTCTCCCCGTGGGACCAGGAGTCACCGTCTCTCCCCCTTCTTCCATCCGGAGGTTGGTTTGGGGCTGGAAAGCCCTGTTTTGGGGGAGGGGGGGGATAGAGACGCCGCTGTCCGCGCTCCCTGCCCTCCGGCCAGGTCGCAGGTGGGACCCCCGCTCTCCCCCAGGATTGGGGGATTCTTTCCCACCGCCCTTTCGCTTTCTCACCTCCCCCCCCAAATAAACCCCCAGCCTGAGCCGCTCTTTATCGCGGGGCGAGCGATGCTGCGGGTATCCGGACCCCGGGGGGATGCGGTTCGCTGTGTCCCCCCCCACCTCCAGCTCTACCTGCGGTCCCCGGGATGCTCAGCCCGGCTCTGCCCGCGGCAGACGCGGCCGCTCGGCGTTGCCGGCCGGTTTGCTGTGCAGAAGCACAGGAAAAAGCCATGGGGGAGGCGGGAGGGGGCGGGGGGGAACAGTTCCGGCTGGTGCCGAGGCTGTTTTGGGAGATGCCTGGGTTTATTTATCAGCTCCCTTCATCCCCGGCTGCTCTCGGGGGATGCAAACGGGAGAGGAGATGAGGAGCAGCGAGATGCACCCCTGCGAAAATAAAATATATTTTGGGGGGAAAGGTGGTGGGGGGGGAAACACGGGAAAAGCTCTTCCGCTGCGGCGTGGGTGCGCGCGCCGTGGGGCGAAGAGAGAGGCCCCCAGCGGGGCTTTGGGGTTTTGTTCACGAATGGTTTTTGCCGTAACCTTCCGTTTTTCTGGAAGGGGATCCCAAACGTCTTGAGGCTCGGAGCGAGGCGCGGCGGCCGCTGGCTCGATCCCCAGCCTGCAGGATGGTCTCGCCTGCACCCGTCGGGCTGGAAACGAGCCGATTTCTTTAACTCTTCTCCCAAAAACATCGCTGAGCCCCTTTCGCTCGGGCTCCACCAACCCAGCGCTGCTCCGAGGGGGTGGGACGCCGGCCCCTTCCCTCGCGGCGCTGCCCCGTGGTACCCGTGGCTGCTGGGGCACAGGGTTAATAACCGGCTCGTTTCCCACCCCACGACCTTGGCGGTGCCCGTCCCACCCAGCACCTCGCACCCTCTCCCCGGCCCCAGGGGCTCCCCATGGGTAGCCCTAACACCCGGTCCCCGGTCCCAGCAGCATCCCACCCCACAGCCCCCGGCTCCGGTTCAAAACCAAACCCCGGAGCAGCAGCAGAAGAGCTCGGGTAGACCCCAAACTCCTTCTGTTGGAGGGGTGGTGGGAAAAGACCCCCTTGCTCCCGGCGAGGGCTCCCCGCCAGCCGATCCCCCCCATCAGCCCACCCAGGAGTTAAGCCTGAACTTCAGGAGCCGTCCAAACCCAAGTCCCTCCAGGAGACCTCCTTTGCCAGGAGGTTTTGCTGGTGGAAGGAACCAGAAGGACTCACCCCGCTCTCCGGACTCCATCACTGAAAAGCAAAGGCAGAAGAAGAGGTGGTCAGTCGAGCAGCTTGGTTCATCAGTGGTAACATCTCAAGAAGGTCTCTTGGACCTTCCCACCAGCCAAACGGTCTGGCCATGCTCCCTGTCCTCCCACCCGCACCCCGTGTCTCCTGGTCGCCTTCCTTCCTTTGCCCCAAGAGCTTTTTCAATGAAGGCAAAACCATTGTTCTGACAAAACTCTGATTCCCAGGAAAAAAAATACCCTTCTTCCTTCTGCGTACGTCCGTGGGCCAGGGCCCAGCCCCACCCCACACCGATCCCTTCCACGCCAAACTTACCTTTCCTTCCAAACAAATAAGCACTGAGGCCAAATAACACAACCCAAAGCACCAGGAAGGCACCCAGAGCCACCATCCCGGGACGGGCATTGCGGAAAAAGGGAGCTGAGAAACAAAAAACCATCAGGAAAACGGCTCATTTTGTGCTCCTGTGTAAAAAAAGAAAAAAAAAACAAACTTCTGGCTGATAAAAACCTTGTCTGGGGAGCCCTGGGTTCGGGGGGACACGTGCATGGGGAAAGGGTCCTGGGGAGCACCTGCACCCCAAACAGAAGCTGGGGAACCTGGTGGAGCTGGGGATGGGGCTGGAGAACCTGGTGGAGCTGGGGACGGGGCTGGAGAACCTGGTGGAGCTGGGGACGGGGCTGGAGAACCTGGTGGTGGAACTGGAGGGGATGTGCCAGCAGCTGGCACCCAAACTTCTGCAGGTGGGGTGGCCTGGGTGGGCTCCCAGAGAGGTCTGAAAGGGACCCCAAGGGTGGGGAGACGCAGGGCGGTGGGCACCACGGTTTGGGGAGGCAGGAGCTGCAGCATGGGGTGAAAATCACCCATCGCGGTGCAAAGAGTCTTGCTGAGTCCAACACGCCCACGCTCGTCTGGTACTGGGGAAGCCCAAAAAGCGGGCGGAGCCCTCCTCCAGATGTGGTCTCCCGCCTCCCCGCAGGCTCCAGATGTGGTACCACGCCACGCTCCAGCTGTGCAGAGCCCAAAAGGGACCTGGCAGCGGTGGGATTCGAACCCACGCCCCCGAAGAGACTGGAGCCTTAATCCAGCGCCTTAGACCGCTCGGCCACGCTACCCTGGTGGAGAAGTGGGGACTCCTTAGGTGGGACAATAAGAAAAAAATGGGGGAATTCTGCAAAATTCCTACTGGGGA
This sequence comes from Calonectris borealis, assembly GCF_964195595.1. NCBI lineage: Eukaryota > Metazoa > Chordata > Aves > Procellariiformes > Procellariidae > Calonectris > Calonectris borealis. Next base: position 795,672 of record NC_134344.1, on the reverse strand, counting down.
GTTTTAAAGGGGGTTGGGGGAGGGGAAGGGGGGTCTCAGCCCTGTCCTGCCACCCCGGGGGTCGCGCGCGGCTCCTTTGGGAGCCAAAGGAGAGAGCTCTGGGTAGGAGACACGAACGAGGGAGCTCGGGAACAGGTCCCAGCTGCCCAGAACCTCCTGGTTTTGATCTTTTCCCTCAATTTTCTGCTCAGCTCCTAAGCAGTATCCCGTTTTCCTTGGTTTTTTTCTGCTGGCTAACCAGAACCACAGGATCGCTAAGGTTGGAAAAGACCTCTGAGATCATCGAGTCCAACCATCAACCCAACACCCCCATGCCCACTACACCATGTCCCTAAGCGCCTCATCTACACGTCTTTTAGATACCTCCAGGGATGGGGACTCCACCACATCCCTGGGCAGCCTCTTCCAAGGCCTGACCACTCTTTTGGTGAAGAAATTTCTCCTCATGTCCAATCTAAACCTCCCCTGGCACAACTTGAGGCCATTTCCTCTCGTCCTATTGCTGTTAGTTGGGAGAAGGGACCAACCCCCACCTTTCAGGGAGTTGTAGAGCGATGAGGTCTCCCCTCAGCCTCCTCTTCTCCAGGATTCACCAAGGCCAAGTGCCGGGTCCTGCACTTTGGCCACAACAACCCCAGGCAACGCTGCAGGCTTGGGGAAGAGCGGCTGGAAAGGACCAGAGGAGAAGGACCTGGGGGTGCTGGTTGACAGCCGAACATGAGCCGGCCGTGTGCCCAGGTGGCCAAGAAGGCCAACAGCATCCTGGCCTGTATCAGAAGTCGTGTGGCCAGCAGAGCAGGGAGGTGACCGTGCCCTTGTACGGGGCACTGGTTCAGTTTTGGGCCCCTCACGACAAGGAGGACATTGAGGGCCCTGCCTCTGCCCTCCCTTTCGAACCTCTCCAGGAGATACCCGTGCCACCGGAGCTGGGGGATGCTCAGGATGGGACGTACCTGCTCGTGGTACTCCTGACGTCCTGGAGAAGGGAACGGCAGCAGACCCAGTGCCTGGTCCCACCTGGGGGTTGCTGTGGGGCAGAGCCACCCCACAGCGGTGCAGGAACCACCGGGGCTGGGACGCATCCCAGAGCCTGTCCCCCACCATCCCAACATGCCCTTGATGCTGGGATCCACAGGAATTCAGACTCATCACAACCCTCCCCGGGTGCAGGAGCACCCCAAGGCCACCCCACCCGCCAGCACGTCCCCTCCAGCTCCACAACTGGGGGGCTCCAGCTCTCCAGCCCCAGCTCCACCAGGTTCTCCAGCTTCTGGCTGGGGTGCAGGTGGCTCCCCAGGACCACGTCCCCTGTGGACACGCTCAACCTTGGATGCAGCTCGGCTTTCTGCCAGCTGAGACCATCGTACCTGCTCAGGACAACGCCGGGACCGGCCGGAGGTGTGGGGCAGAGGAGCCATGGGGGTCCCCCCCGTTTCTCCCCCAGCTTTCCCAACCGTGAGCAATCAAATCACGATCCTCCAACTCCCGGAAACCCAGTTCCACTTTATTGCACCTCATTTTAAGGCGGGTACCCCAAAGAAGGTGTCACAGGCCCAGCCAAACTCATCGTGGTGTATTTTGAAGGCGGCAGCGTAAAAAAAATCAGACGAGAGACAGCGAGCACGGGGGGGAAATTGGGGAAGGAAATGTGTGTTTGGAAAACGCGGCATCCGGTAAAAGCAGGTGATCCGAAGGGACCGAACCTTGGGGGGATGGAGGCCCCTTGGTTGGCGGATGGGCCTTCTCTTAAAATATATAAACGTTTTGAAGGTGGGAAGCTAAAAAGAGGCTTTTTAGCCTCTAAAGGAGGACCTAGATGTTCTCCTCCAGCGCGTTCCCAACACACGAGCCAAGCTGGGCGGTCCCCAAACCCCACAGTCCTCCATCCCATGGGGGCATCTCCATCCCTGCAGCCACCGCCATCCCCCGGCGCCGTGCCGCGACCCACCGCTGGTCCCGGGAACATCTTCTGCCGTGAAGCGTGTTTGGAGGAAGGGTGAAAATCAGGCTGAAATGCATTTCTGGGGTGGATGGGGCGTGGAAGGGGGGATCCATCCATCCATCATCACTGAGGTGGGCACCCAAAGGCACCTTGAAGGGGTTGCGTAAAACAAAGTCACTGACTGGGCCCCACCAGCAGCTCCTTGCGGAGATGCGTCCGCAGATGCTTCATGAGGGAAGAGCTGGACATGAAGCACTTGGTGCATTTGGTGCATTTGTAAGGTTTCTCCCCGGTGTGGATCCTTCGGTGGATGATGAGGGTGGAGCTGGCCCGAAAGCTCTTCTCGCAGTAAGAGCACCGGTAGGGTTTCTCACCCGTATGGATACGCTGGTGCCGACGGAGAGTGGTGCTCTCCCGAAAAGCTTTCCCGCAGTCGGAGCAGACGTAGGGCCTGGGACCTACGTGGCTCTTCTGGTGGAGGAGGAGGCCTGAGTGGAGGGTGAAGCCGACCCCGCAGTCGGAACACTGGTGGGGTTTCTCTACCAAGTGTTTTTTCCGGTGACGCTTAAAAGACGAGCTTTCAAAGAAGGCTTCCCCGCAGTCGGAGCAGGGGTACGGGGGCTGGCCCCTGTGGGTCCTGAGGTGGGCTACGAAGGCCGAGTTTTTTGGGAAGGTTTCCCCGCACTCGGGGCACTGGTAGGTCCCCTCCTCCATATGAGTCTTGCGATGCTTGCTGAGCGATTTGTTGGCCATGAAGCTCTTCCCGCAGTCGGGGCACTCGTAGGGTCTCTCCCCCGTGTGTATCCGACGGTGGATGATGAGGGTGGACTTGGAAGTGAGTTTTTTCCCGCAGTCGGGACAAACGAAGATCGCGTCTTCCGTGTGGCTCTTGCGATGCTTGTTGAGGGACTTGTTGGCCATGAACCTTTTCCCGCAGTCGGGGCACTCGTAGGGTCTCTCCCCCGTGTGTATCCGACGGTGGATGATAAGAGCTGAGTTGGAAGTGAGGTTTTTCCCGCAGTCGGAGCAGCGGTACGCCCCGTTCTCCAGGTGGAGCTTGCGATGTTTTTTGAGAGATTTGGTGGAAGCGAAGCGTTTCTCGCAGCTGGGGCATTTGTAGGGTTTCTCCTGGCAGTGGGTCTTCTGATGGTCCTTCAGGGTGGAGCTGCACGTGAAGCTCCTCCTGCAGTTGGAGCAGGTGAAGGGTTTCTCCCCCACGTGGACCCTCTGATGCCGGTTGAGGGACGAACCGCGGCTGAAGCTCTTCCCACACTGGCTGCAGGCGTGCTTGTGCTGCCCCAGCCGGATTCCCGAGGGGCTCTTGGCATGGGGTTTCCTCCCGTTGTGGCTGGAAGAAGCCGATCTCCTTCCCGAGTGGTTCTTGTGGTGATCATAACCCAGGGAGATGCCACCTTTGGGTTTCCTCGCCGACCCACCGCGCAGCTCTCCGTCTTCCTCCTGGGAACTGTCCTCCTCCGTCTCGCTGGTCCACCCATCGTCTGCCGGGAAAAGGAAATAAAATTAAAAAAAGAAGGGGAATCCACCTCTACCTCCATCCTGAACGTGCGGGGAAGGAGCTTGAGGAGGGGTGGAGAGAAGCCCCACAAAAGAAGCGGCAGCATCCTTCTGCCAGGAGAAGTCTTTGGTATCTCTGGCTGCCCATGCCCAAATGGGTCCTTGCACCCCTCTAACCCCCTCCTCCCAGTTACACCAGTTTCCAGTAGGATCTTGCTTGCTGGAGGCAAGGAGCGATGCCTGGCATCTCCGTTTCGGGGTGAAAAACAAGTCTTTTACCTGAGTGAGAGGAGTTGGAGCCGGAGGAGCTCCCGGCATCTCGGCAGCTTCTCCACCGTTTCCTTTTCCTCGTCCACAACCTCAAGAGGGGTCTGGCCAGTTCCTCCTCCTCCTCCTCCTCCGAGCTCTGGATGTCGGGGATCCAAACCTCCTCCCCTTGCTCCAGCCGAGCGAGCAGGTCGGGGTTATACACGGGGAAGCCTGCTCAGGTAGACAGCGGTGGATTACTGGGTAGATAACAACCCTCTGTGATGCCTCGTTACAGGAGACAGAGACCTTAAAACTCTTCGAAAAGAGAAGGAAAATCCCGGTGCTCAGGTCTCCCAGGGGATGTCCCAGCAGGGTTGGCTGAGGGTATCTACAAGAGCTTTCCAGGTGATGCAGAAGGCATCCCGGGGAATAAGAGGCTTGAACCAGAGAGGAATCAGCCCTGAGGCCGCTTTTCAGGAAGACAGAAAAGCCCAGTGAGATCAAGAGCAGCTGAGCAAGGCAGAGGTTGTCCATCTGGAAAGACTCAGGGAATATCGAGCAGGAGGTAAAGGAAGGTTGGAAAAACCCGGGAGTAAAACCAGGCGTGCCAGCGGCCTCGGGTGCACCTCACCCAAGCGACCTGCTCCCTGGCTCTGCTTTGAGAAATAGCTTCGTTAGGGGGACGGTGGACAAGCCACGCTCCCAAATTAAGGAGTTGCGTCCTGGTAAATCAGACACTTGGGTCCGCTGAACGTCTGCTCCAAGAGCAGGACGAAGCAGCACGTGAAGGAAGAGACGACGCTCGAGGACCGAGCTGCCCGTGAAAGCGAGACTTTTAGCCGCTATTTTAGTGCCCTTCAAGGTTGAATCGTTGCCATTAATTATTTCTTAGCTGGAGCAGCTCAACGTGCCCAAGGACGGGACGGTCTTCTCATGGGCATCGTCTAGAAAACCAGCAGTAACCTGAAAGGTTAAGCTGAAAAAAGGGTAAGGGCTGATGCTACCCAGTCCCAAAATTAAATCAAATTAGAAAAGAGCAAGAAGGACCATAAAAAAAAAAACCGGGAGACCCGTGGTACGGGGAGATTGAGTTCATCTTGACTCATCTTACGATCAAGCAACTCTAAAAGCCGCCTGAACCAGCCCCAACGCCTTCCTCACCCACCCAGGTGCCCTAAAAATTCAACGCCAGTCAACGCTCCGTCTTGCCCGCTCCCCTCCTGGAGCCACAACGCATCTCCCATGGCTGGAGGAGACCTGGGGACTTCTCCATCCCCCGACGTGTCCCTTGTCAGGTGACCAGGAGCTGTCAGGAGAGGGCACTGTGAGCCCGAAGGAGCCCCCGCTCCCAGGCAGGCCACCCCTCCAGCAGATCGCCTCCCGCATTTTAACTCATTTCTGGCAGTTTTAGTCATGGTGTGGGTGGGAGAAGAGCACCCGCCTGCCCGGGCTGGAGGACCTCAACGGGTGTCTGAGGGACTTGGGTGTTGAGGAGAGCACCCAGTGATCCCATCCATCTCCTTTTGAGGATGAAGACAGGGCTTAGGCGTTTAAACCAAGTTCTCAGCTAAGTTTCTTGGACAGTATTAATTAAAAACACCTAATTAAAAAGCACAGGGTAAGGCAAGGAAGCTCCATGAGCTGCCTCCCAGAGCAGAACAAGGGAAACCCAACAAGACTTAGGGTTGGTCCCACCACTCCCATGACCAGAGGCATCACCTTCATCTTTCCCGGTGTCCACATCCTTGGGGGAAATGAGATTTATCCCAGGAATTGCGGTGGGAAGAGCAAACGCAAGCAATTACCTCGGGCGTCCCAAATGGGATGAAACCTGGAAGCCCACCACGGCTCTGCGACACAGACGTCCCACCCACAAAAGAAGAAAAATGAGGAGAAAAAGCAGGATTTCTTTTAAAAGGAGCCTCGTTGGTCAAAACCAGGAGCTCCCGGGGAAGGCACCCAGGGAACGGCGGTGCCGGGAGAGAGGTTGGAGGGGTCCTCCTGCCCCCACGGCCCAGGAAAAGCCGCCGGGGAGACCACCAAGGTGCCCCAAGGACTGGGGGGGGGCGGGGGGGTCCCTACCTGCTGGGAGGGCGGGGGGGTGGTCGGACAGCGGCCACGGCTTCTCGGTGGTGGCGGTGACGGTGACCTCCTGGAGAGCCTCGGGCACCTGGGGGGGGAATTAAACGCATTAAGTGGGCAATCAAGTGGCAACATTTTAAAAATTAAAAAAATAAAAACAAAGGAAGAACCAAAATTTCAAACAAACAAACAAAAAAACAACAACCCAAAGAACAAAAATTTAAAAAGAACCAAAATAAAAAACAAAGAACCAAGATAAAAAGAACGAAAATTAAAAAAAAACAAAGAACCACAATAAAAAAATCACAAAGTAAAAACGAAAACCAAAAAACCAGTAAGAACTAAAATAAAAAAAACCAAGTGAATTTTTTTTCAAATTAAGAACTGAAATTAAAAGAACAAAGTAAGAACCAAAATTAAAAAACAAAGTAAGAACTAAAATTTTAAAGTAAGAACTAAAATTAAAAAAACAAAGAAAGAAATAAAATGAACAAAGTAAGAACTAAAATTTTTAAAAAGTAAGAACTAAAATAAGAAACAAAGTAAGAAATAAGATTTTAAAAAGAAATGAAATTTAAAAAGAAGCTAAGAACCAAAATTAAAAAACAAAGTCAGAAATAAGATTTTAAAAGTAAGAACTAAAATTAAAAACCAAAGTAAGAACTCAAATTTTAAAAAGTAAGAAATAAAACTAAAAACCAAGGTAAGAAATTAAATTTTAAAAGTAAGAAAAATTTTTTTTAAAAAACGCAAAGTAAGAGAGAAAGTGTTTAAAATCGCTTAACAAAGCAGAAATAAATTTTAAAAATTCAAAAACCCCCAAGCTGTGAGCTAGCAGCCCCCCCGGGCCGGCACCCCGAGCCCCGGCCGGGCAGGTCGGGGTCCCCCCGCCCCGCAGTCCCCCCCCAGTCCCCCCAGTGCCCCCAGTGCCCCCAGCCCCACCTGCCCCGGCTCCGGCGCGGCCATGGCCGGGGCTCAGCGCCGCGCAGCCCCCGCGGGGACCCGAGCCCAGCCCCGGCAGCGGGGGGTGGGCGGGGATGGGGCCGGCCCCGCACCCCCGGCACCCCCTTTTGGGGAGGAAAACGCCGTTTCCGCGCTTTGCCTTTTTTTTTTTTTTTTTTAGCTTTTTTCGACGTTTCACCCCCCTTTTCCCCCCTCCCCTCCCCCTTTCCCTCCTTTTTCCCCTCTTTTCCCCCTTCCCCTCCTTTTTCCCCCTCTTTCCCCCCTCTTTCCCCCTTCCCCCCCCCTTTTTCCCCCTTCCCCCCTTTTTTCTCCCCTTCCCCCCTTTTCCTCCTTCTTCCCCCCTTCCCCCCCTCTTTTTTTCCCCCCTTTTCCCTTTCCCCCCCTTTCCTTCCCCTCTTTTCCCCACCTTTTTCCCCCCCTTCCTCCTTCTTTTCTCCCCCTTCTTTCCCCCCCCTTTTTTCTCCCCCTCTTCTTTTCCCCCCCTTCTTCCCCCCCCCCTTTTCCCTGAAAACCAGGAGCGGAGCTGCCCTTCCCCCCCAGCCCCATTTCCTCCCCCACCACCTGGGGAAAAAAAAACCAAACCACCCCCAAACTCCGCACTTTATTCATTAAATAAATGAATTTACCCAAATAAGCTGGTTTGGACGCGGTCCAGACTGGTTGCCCATGGTCCAGACTGGTTTCTCCCCAGCCATTTTCAGTCTCTTCCAGTTGCAACCATTTATGGGACATTTCTCCCTCATCCAGACCTTAGCTCATCATTGCGTCATGACCGTGCTCCTTTTCCGCGAGTCCTGATTCGCTCTCTTTAGCTTGGTCTCCTGGATCAAAAAAAATGAAGAGCCCGTGGAGGACCATCAAACCACCAAGCCATCCCTGGTGGGACGAGAGAAAAGCAACGAGCAGCTCCATGGTCAAGGAGATGGAAGAGGTAAACCTCAAAGAAGAACAAGGCAGAAGAAGACTTCCCAAGCCTGAAGATCAAACCCAACTCCATCCCATCCTTCTCTGGGATGGTTTGAGGCGTCATCCTCTCCGTAACAGGGCTGGAGACCTTCATTCGGTGGAGAGCGTGTCCTGACAGAGACACTTCTCCTTGCTAAAAGCATGGGAGATGGAGTCTACCCATGGGTGGAAAGGACAACCCATGCCACATCGCTCCCCTCGTCATCTCCTCTTCTATCCACGGGTGGAGAGCCGATGGTGCAAGAGTCCATCCTGGAGATGCTCATCCCTGGGGAAACGGGACCGGCCAACACGGGGTTCCCATGGGCATCCCTGAAAATCAAAGCCACCGGGAAGAGGGGAACTGGTTTGGGGGAGCTGGAGAAGGGAGGTGATGAAGCAAGACCCTCCTCACCAGGGTGGATGAGGGGTGTAGGGCATGAGAGGTGACCCAGGATGGGAAAGGGGGAATCACCCACCTGAAGGAAGAAACACCCAGGGAAAATGGGTCAAAAAAAGAGGGAATTTGAGCTCCGCAAGTGCCCGTTTTCCTGCGGATCGCTGGAAAAACCTCCTCCTCTTCCCCGGGGGGGGAATAGAGAAATCCCCCTTATCGCCCCCGCCATCCAGGACCACCCCGCGGGTGCCAACGACCCTTTCTTCCCGAGATCGCCCATCTGATACATCCCTAATTCAGGCATTCAGCTGGAAAAATCTCCTGAGGCCATTCCAGGGCGGAGGGGAAGGGTCTGCGCCTCCCCCCCCCACCTCCAGGTGAGGTAATAAAAGGTCCTCCCGGTTGGATTCTTTTCTTTTTTTCATGGGGATAAATAAATAAATTCACACGAGCCACGGTCTTGGGGTTATTCCCTTTTTTTTTCCCCCTGTTTTCCGTGCTCACGCGGGCAATGAAAATTGGGATTTCCCCCCCCCCCGCCTCCTTTCTGGGGTTATCCCGGTGCTTAATTCCCCTGGGGGTGGGGGGGGTCTTCCCAGCAGCATCAGAAGAAAACGATGGGCTGCATCAAAGACGCCTCCCCCCCCCCCCAAAAAAAAAAATAAGGATCTTCTCCCCCCACCCCAAGAAGATGGTTTGGGGCGGAGGGGGGCTGCAGGCACTGCCTTGCCTTGGACAGCCCTGCCAGGCTCCCTGGTCTCCAAAAATATCTCGGAAAGCATCTCCCGGTGGGGAAAAATCACCTTCCCACCCTCCTCGGACATCTCGGAGACGTCTCGTCTCCCACCCTGCACTGCTTGGCCAAGGGGAGACCATCCCCACGTTGCCCTGACCTTCCCCGCTTTGGGAAGGGAGGGGATTCCCACGGGAACCGGCCCCAACCCTGCCCGTAGCTCTGGTCCGTGCAGCAGGTCACCAACACAAGGTCAGGGTGGCCGCGGTGAACCTCAAACCCCTCCAAGGTTGGTGGTCATGACACCTGGATGGTGACCTCCTCAATGGCTTGCACCCACCTCCTGCCTGCGGCCGGTCTTCTCTTCCCACCTCCACCATTTCTGGTCTCGAGGAATCACTTCTGCGGCCAAAGAGAAGATCTGAGTGGAGGAAAAGCCCTCCAGAAGCTCCTCCTGGAGGAACATCTCATTTCATGGTTGCAGTTGGGGCACTACCAACCCAAACCGTTAGCACGGACC